>NC_056744.1:274881137-274898637 GCF_019279795.1 Protopterus annectens
GTACAACTATGATGAATGTCCATTATTGACATACTTTGCTGTGTTTGAACTGTTCTGCAGTATTACACATACATGAACAGTCACTCACACTATGTATATAAACTGTCATGTGTGTGTGTGTGTGTGTGTGTGTGTGTGTGTGTGTGTGTGTGTGTGTGTGTGAGACACAGATGACCTAGGCCACAGACAATTCTGATACATGTAGTTGACAAGTGCGGTAATGCTCCACCAGATGTGTCCAGGCACCAGAACTGTGACTAGAGTGACACAAACACATGCTAGAGTAAGGTTTCTGTATGTGTGTGTGCCTCATTATGGCATTCCTGTTCATGTGTGTGTGCATTTCTGATGTGTGTCATCAGCCACAGTTGAACTGCACATCCGGCATCCCCCACTAGGTGACCATGAGGGTTTTCCCCATTGCCAAATGTTTTGTACAGCTGCGTCAGATGCCACATATCGGAAGCATTGCAGCTTCCAGGACATCCAGCACACACATTCATTATTACGGGCTGGCCATCATACACAAACCGCCACTTCATGGAGGGGAAGCCCTTGTGGATGATGTAGGCCCTACCACACTCACTGGCTGGTGCTTTGATGCATATGTGCATGCAGTGTATTGCACACAGTATTTAGGGTATTCCACTATGGTGTGGAAATGACACATATTGCTGCCCAATACCTTACGGGAATTGGGGATATATACATCATCACTGACATGTGCTGACATGGCATTCGTGAACTGGTGCAGTACCCTGGATGCTGATGTTTGTAAAATCCACATCATATCACCAGTTGATCTCTGGAAGGTACCTGTTGCTGGTATCCTTAGGGCAACACATACCTTGGTTTCCACTGGGATAGGTTTCCCTCTGTTGGTTCTGTGTGTGAGACATGGCCTACACAGATCCAAAATCTTCTGCAGGAGGTCTTTGTCCACTCTATAGCACTCTACTATCTCCAGCTCATGTAGCCCCTGGTAGGTTACCCTGTGGCTGCACACTCCTCTCCGTCTACTCACTGTGTGATGCTAAGCAGCATTCACATTGGCACAACCCTCCACATGTTGCATATGTTGATGTATAATAGCAATGGCAGCCCCTAACATTATGTTGTCTCAGTTAAGCTTTTACAGTTTGCACTTTTCTTAGTATACTACAGTGTTGCAGTGTGTCTGAGAAAAACATGGTGGACTACTGTTTGTAGAGTTGTACGTGCTGTGCTGGCCTACTGTACTGGCTGTGTAATATACTCAATCTGATTGTTTTCACCTGCTAGCTGTGGTAGTTCTCCTTGGTTAACTTACTGCTATTTGTTTACCTTCCTTTTCACTGTTTGTGTCCACAGTGAGCGGCACCGCGCATAGGAGCACAGTGAAGTGCATATCCGCTTCCACGTGCGCACACAGGCTTATACATGCATACGCACACTTACACTGGCTTACACAACATTACACGGGCTTCAACAAACTTACAGTAGTTTACTTATTCTTCAACTCACGCACATGGGCTGACACACATGCACACATGCTTACTCGGGCTTACAGGCTTGCACGGGTGCAAACACACTTCACCAGGTTTGCAAGGAACTTCAGTGATATCCATGGCGTACACCGTCAGTTTACTGACTTTACCTAGGATAAATCATAACACGCCTCTTCCACTGATGAGTCACTGACAGCAGACATGTGACACACTGCTCCAATAAGATTACAGTGTTTTATACATACACACTCATGATGTCACCTATCTTCTACACTGATAGTCCCCTTAACCTACTCTTACACTGTAGAGGCTTGGCCCATATGGCATGACAAATTGTGCTTCACTATCCTCAGCCTCAATTGCATAGGATTGCCTACTAATGCTTGGTTACATCTCTGAGTGTGCGCTTCCACACATAGCAACCACTATTCAGTAGCCATGTTGTCTTCAGCTTGCCATTCACCTGCATGATGCAATAACTTTTAACTGACATTACAATTTGTATGCATATTTTACATATTTGTCTTGTTTTGTATGCACAGTGCTTAAACACCAGAGATCGGGGGAGGACAACTAGAGTTTTATTAATTTCCAATGGGAATACATGCCACTGGCCTAATATTTGGCCATCGGCATGCTTCTTCAACTAAACCATCCGTTATTTGCAGATGACATTGCTCAGTTTAGCTACTTGCAGAACGTTACTCGGTTAACATCCATGTACATTTCTGCACATACCTCTACTCTTGCACGGACAGCTTACTGTTTCATGTATCACATATTTTACATCATTTGCATAGCTTTCACCTACAAATGTGGTAATTTGCATATCCTAACACTGTCCGTGCAACGTTCGTTTGAGGGGCTGTGTTACATGCCCCTACAGGATATTGCTGAATAGCTCGGCGGACATCTTGCCTTGCTCTACTCTTACTCTACTCGTACACCGACCAAAGCTTCGTGAATCCTGGCCTAAGCTTTGATGTGTGCTAATATGGCTATTTGTACAGTAAGCATGGCTGTAGGTATGTTTTGATCTGCTACGTCTGTCATTTCTACAGAGCACCTCCCACTTTCATCATTTGTAGAGGAGACAGCCCTATAGGAGCTATATGTACAGCTGTGACATTTGACAAGTCCACACATACCTGCGGTCAATACTAAACTGACTACTTCAGCACTTTTCATACCTTCAGATTTGTCTTGTAGTGGTATAGTCGATGATACTGTTTCCTATAACATGTATCTGTTTATGATACAAGATATGTCATTTTATTACACCACTACACACAATATATGGAGAAATCACAGGCCAGATGCCATTACATTCCTTTTGTAGGACACAACCGCCCAGAGTGTTGTGTTCCTCACAAAAGCCAACAGGTGCTGATCAAAACATATTCTGCTATCATCTACCTTATGTGTTCGCTGATATTTGCGCTTTCCGTCAATGGCAGAACTAACATGCGTGTGTGGGAGTCTGAACACTGTATCAGGGACACTGCATAGCACCCTGAGGGACACATTTATGTTGTTTCTATTAACCTTCCACATTGACTATCACAGGGCATTAGTATTCATACAGATTTGTTGAGGTACATGCTTTTGACTTATACATGTTTTGTCATTTGTCATCACGTCTTTCTTCACACCTGTCCACCTAATCGCACTAGTTCTGTACATTTATTTAGGTCAGGGTTACCTTCATACCTCTCAACTGTACACATTTTGGATAAATGTTCCGAACTTAAACGCCTGATTTTGTTCCCTTTTTAATAATATTGTGCCTTTCTGGTAATTTAGTGGGAAGTCATTTGGGACTGTGGGGTTAGACAATAATGACAGACATTTGTAGTTTACAATTAATAACCCTCAAAACATTCATACTATTGACTGATCCATTATTCTGTCAACGTTCTAACTTTGTAAGAAGAATATTTGAGATATTCCCTATTTGTACTTATTTTAAAATGCCTTTGTCCAGATGTCTTATTCTGATTGAGGGGTATGGTTACCATCTTATTCATACGCATGTACGTCCATGATAATCGCTTACACAACACTAATATAACTCCCTACGTCTTCCCCCAATAGTTTACACAATATCCAGTAGATGGGATCTTCATTTAGGAAGTTAGAGGCATCTGCTATACCCACATAGGTATATTAATCACTCCCATGGGGCGGACCTCATAAATCTGTGCCAACCAACACCTAGGCACCTAGGCCCATTATTGCATGCCCATGATTCCCAGACCTGACACCCCTCCACAGTAGTCATAACACATATTTAATGTGAGCGATAATAAAGTATGACGACACTTCTAAGCACTATCCACTCTCCACATGTCGGTACATATGTCTTACATTCTGTCAACCCATGTGTTATTACACTTGCACAAGCTACTGTTGCATGTACAGCTATACTGTAGTTGCGGATGACACTTCTTTGCAGCAATCATTACAGGGCAGTGCGTTTATAGATTCACTATTTTTGGAGTCCTGCAAAGGACACCTATATCCATGTTTAAAGAGTAGGACTTACAGATCTGGCACACTGATACTTTCCGGGCAGTAGTTTTGAGAGCAGCAGTGTATTTACCTTAATTGCATGTCTGTTATGTGTATCCATACTAGCTATGGTGTAACCTATTTATGTACATGTGTTATATCTACGAGGACATTTGTTTATATGTTTGTTAGGTATATATCAATTGATGTATGTGTTTGAGTGTATGTATATATATATATATATATATATATATATATATATATATATATATATATATATATATATATATATATATATATTTATAGATATAGATATATATGTATGTATATATATATATATATATATATATATATATATATATATATATATATATATATATATATATATATATATATATATATATGTCTGTACATTCTTTATTTCATATATTTATTTAGTTTAAGTCTGTGGATATATATATATCTATACACAAATGTATATATCCATATATGGACATTACGTGTAGAAACCAGCATTCATCTGCTATGCTGTGAGTGGATTACACACGCACAGGTGCACTTGCATTTCCTTATTGTGGGTTACGCGCAGGCGCACATGCATATCCTTATTGTGGGTTACATATGTTTACTAAGTCTTTGTGCTTACGTGGGCTTTATTACTTGTGACAGTACCAGTAAAATATCTGTAATCCGGATAATGGACATATGCGAAACACACGTTCACCTTTACATATTTAAATGTCTGTACAGCACAGACACATTCATTACACTTTAACATTATATGTGCTGCAGTCGTAGTTGAACCGGGACTGCATTCACATTGGCCGGATGCTGTAACCACTATACGTTTGGTGTTCTGACTCATTTATATGCATACCCATAGTACATAGCTACATTAACATATGCCTCCCTGCTTCACTTACGACACAGGCATCCATTCTCCTGCTGGGAAAAATGCGGTACTACATATTACACATTCCCGATTCCCTACTGCTCTGGACCCAAGCTGCATATTTCATCACTGCAGGGATATTCAGAACCCCAAGGCTTATAGTCCTGACACATACAAGTCTTTAATTGTCAGGGTGTTCATGTGGTGATCTGGGATTAGGCTTGTCCGCCTGGTGAATGGAACTGACCTGACCATGTTCAAATGTCAGACAAAGCACATGGACAGAGTTTTTCCATTTTAAACATTTTATCTGTGTTTACAGACACAGGTGTTTGGGCACCTGTCAGCAGCTTATAATGTTGGCAATACATAATATGGGTGGGGGTAGTTACAATACAAAATCCACGGTGTTGGTGTTCCCATTCACATTATTTTACCTGTGTTTACAGACACAGGTGTTGGGCACCTGTCAGCAGCTTATAATGTTGGCAATACATAATATGGGTGGGGGTGGTTACAATACATAATCCACGGTGAGTGGTGTTCACATTCACATTTGACTATTTCCTGTATTCATTCATACGAGGATTATTATTTTGGACATGAATTAGCTATGAATTAACTACAGGTATGCAGTAGTACAGTAAACATATGTGAAGGTTTGTTACAGTAAGAATGTACGGACCTCTGTAATACTCGGGGACTACCCCACATCCTTCACAACATTTCATGCTAATGTACATACTATTATTCTGTGAACTTTTGAAGTTTGTGAGAGCAGTACTTACATCTATCCCTATTTGTCCACCCGTCATTTTAGATTTTGTCCAGATTTTGTTGCTGTAATAGGTTGAGTGGTGGTGTCAGTATGTGATTGGGTTGAATATATACTGTCGATAATTCAGTGGGGAGTAGGGTTACCACCTCTTCCTCTTTGCGAGGGGAAGTCCCACTTTGGACAGTTGTGTCCTGCAATGACACCTAAGACATGGCAAGTGTCCTGTGATTTTAAGACACAGGTATATTTCTTATTTTCTTTAATAGTTGCTTGATACAGGTATGTTGTATCTGAAACACATAACTATTATTTGGGTTAGCATAAGCTATTCACATGCTATGACATAAGCTTTTATCTTGGCAAACAAGTGTAATTCTGTCCTTTGCACTGGCCGGGGGTATGTTTTTTCCTGCAAATTCTCACATTTCTACAAGGGATCTCCCACCTTGGGCGTCTGAACAGGTGGCAACCCTAGTGGGGAGACCTGCATGGTGGACAGCTGTTCCATCCTGGGTAGTATGTTTTGCATGTCTGTGTAGACACTGAACAGTACCGTGACTACACATACATGTTTTGTCCAGATGTGTACAGTACTGGACACCGTGGCGTGTAAACAACTCTGAGGTTTCAACAGGTTACTTATACCACGCGGGATGTACACACATTTTGCCGAAACATGAATGCGCGGGCATTTGGATTTACATAACTGTGATGGGATGTTTACAAACGTGGGATACATATTTGCAATCCTGACACTGCCTAGGACGATACTTCCTACTACATATGGGGAATACTTGTTATGTGTAGGTGTACGGCTGCGCAAGGCTGGTAGCTGGATTTGGTGGATATTCGGACATGGGTGCTGGTTATGTGCTATACAGGGGCTGTTGCGTATTGCATTTGCATGCATGGGTTCTGCTTTTGGATATCCCGGTTCCGCATATAGCATCCTATGTGTATGTGCCGGTTACGTTCCTGTTCATGTGTATAGCACATTTTAATATACATATGTTTGTGTGTGTTTGGTATACAATTTGGACTGTCAGGTTTCATTACGGTTGTTATATAGCCACAACTGCCCAGCTGTGTACTATCACTACCACTGTGGGACTGCTGGTGACCATGCCCATGGGGCTAGACGTGTGTATTGGCGGCGCGCTGACATGATGCGCTTCACTTCCACTGGGTATAACTACTGACAGTGCAGTACATTACGGACACACGATTTTAAATATCATTTGTTCCATGGACGGAAACTCATATTGTGTTGCGTGCATTTCTGTTTGGTTCTCCATTTTGTGTGGCCGGGAAGTGTCTTGCATGCTTTGCATACATTTCATTATCCACGTACACTGATAGCTGCGATTTCTATTGCAGGCAGGCTATAATATTCAGCAGTTTAGGTTGCTCATCGCCAGCTGACATTGACACGCCTCCGGGCGCAGCTTAGTAACGCCCAATGCACTCGTGCACATGTCCTATGCACGTGGATGTGGTGACAGCGCACCTTCATTAATATGCATATGGCGCTACTACACCATATATACGCCACACAGCCGGTGCAGGCCTTACACCGGCCTTGTGCCGAGCTTCATGAATCTGGGGGTAACAGTATCAAAGGCCTGAATAGTACAGTTTTGTACCTACCATAAATGTAGATGTTCGAGTGTTCACCCTGCTGCGGTCATCACACTTGGGTTATCCTGTCATCAGGTGGTCCCGCAGTTGGCCGGAATTCCAAAGTCTTGGTCCGGCGTCAGTTGCTGTCACCTCTTCCCTGACGTCAGTGCACCAGGGGTATATATAATGCAACCAACGCCATTTTCTTCAGTTTTTCTTGCTCCAGATGTCAGGTGCCCCCAAAAAGGTGGTCAGAAATTAGTACCAAAAGGAGTAACCACAGCACAAACACAAAATCCCTTCAGCTATAAGCAAATACATCAGTAAGGCATAGAAGAGATTTAGCCAGTAGATCAGAGGGGATGGAGGGGGGGTAACCTGGACTGCAGCAGGGTGAACACTCAAACATCTACATTAATGGTGGATACAAAACTGTACTATGTTCATCGTGTTACCCTGCTGCAGTCATCACACTTGAGTTGAATCCCAAAGCTAAGGTAGGGGAGAGGTATCATAGAGGGTTGGAGGAGGCTATAAGGCCCTGCAGAACTGCAGTAGCGAAGCCCTCCCTGGACTTTGAGTAAAGAGGTAAGTGATAGTGTTTGGTAAAGGTGTGTACTGAACTCCAAATTGCAGCTTCTAAAATTTCCTTGGTTGGAACCCCCCCTGAGAAAGGCTGTAGAGGTAGTTGTTGCCCTGGTAGAGTGGGATCTAATGGTAGCAGGAACTGTTTTCCCATGATGGGTATAGCAGAAACGTATGCAATGACCTATCCATTTAGAAATGGTTTGCTTTGATATAGCCTTCCCTTGAGAAGCTGTAGCATAGGATACAAAGAACTGGTCAGATTTTCTGAAAGCCTTAGTTTTGTCCAAATAGTAACGAAGCTGCCTGTGAATGCCCAAGGAATGCAAGAGTCTCTCACCTTTGTTCTGTGGATTGGGGAAGAAGGTGGGTAAGTGGATGGTTTGATTTAAAGCTACACTGGAAACCACCTTAGGCATAAAGGAAGGATTAGTTCATAGAGAAACTCTGTCTTGATGAAAAATGAGGAAAGGTTCCACTGCCATTAGTGCCTGTAGCTCTGAGACTCTTCTAGCTGAAGTTATTGCTAGGAGCAGGGCAGTCTTCCATGATAGGAACTGTACATCTGCAAAGAAAGCTGGTTCAAAGGGAGGTAGCGTTAGTTTTTCCAGAACAAAATTGAGGTCCTATGTTGGTGTAGGAGCTAATGTTTTTTGCCCCTCTGAGGAACTGCCTTAGAAGAGGATGTGAAAATAAAGGTGGATCTGTGTTGTAGTGAGCTGAAATAGCCAAAACATGGATTTTAATTGAGTAAAGGAAAGTCCTTTGTGCAACATCTCAGCTAAATACTGTAGAATGTGAGGCATGTGAGGCTGAATTGTGTCTTGTCCTTTAGCTTGGTTCCAGGCACAAAACCTTTTCCATTTGTCCGAATAAGCCTTCCTGGTGCTTGGCCTCCTGGCTTCCAGAATAACATCCAGAACTGCTTGTGAAAGAGGTGCTGGTTGGATATTTAGATGATTTGCCATGCAGCCAGATTTAATGTTTTGAGCTGGCTGTGACGAATCTGATTGTTTTGTTGTGTGAGCAAATGGGGGATTTGAGGCAATATCCATGGTGGGCTGTAGGCCATATTTTCAATAGGGGATACCAGTGCTGGCGAGAATCAGTCGTGGTCTCTCCTTTTTGACTTTCAAAAGTACCTTTGTGAGGAGAGGCAATGGAGGGAAGGCATATACTGTCAGGTTTTTCCAACTGAAAGAGAGAGCGTCCACTTTCCAAGCTTGATGGTGAAATGTCCTTGTACAAAATTTTGTCAGTTGATAGTTTTGAGGACTGGCAAACAGGTCTATGTCTGGAAGGCCCCATTTTTGAGTTATTATTGCAAATATTTGTGGATCTAGTTTCCACTCGTGGGGATCCTTGATGTTTCTGCTGAGGTCGTCTGCCAATGTGTTCTTCTGTCTTGGCAGGAATTGAGCTTGTAACTGGACTTGGTAGGCCAGAGCTGTGTTCCATAAGGTCATTGCTTGTCAGCATAGATGGTAAGAATGTGTGACCCCTTGTTTGTTTATGTACCACATTACTGTGGTGTTGTCCATCTTTATTGCAAGTTGTCCTGAATGTAATAGATCCTTGAAGGCTGTCAGAGCTTTCTGTACAGCTAGCATCTCTTTTTGATTTATGTGCAGATTTCTTTGATCTGCAGTCCATAGGCTTTGAATGCATTGTCATGCCATGTGTGCCCCCCAGGCATAGTCTGAAGCATCTGTTGTGATAGTTTGCCTGGCTGGGGACAAGGTGAAAGGCTGACCCTTGTTGAGGTGACATGCCTGTGACCACCATAGAAATTCCTGTTGTAGGCAGGGTATGAGAGATATCATTGTATCCAAGCTATGGCTGTGTTGAGACCATACGCTTTTTAGGTACCACTGTAATTTCCTCATATGCAGCTTTGCAAATGGTATTATTAGTATACAAGATGCTATGAATCCCAAAGCCTGCAGAATTTTTCTTGCAGTTAATTGGGTCTTTGTTGCCATTGTCTTGAAATATTGAGTCAGTTGTAGTTGCTTGTCTGGCGTAAAATAAGCCTTCTGGGCCATTGTATTCAAGCTGGCACCCAGGAATGTCATTTTTTGTGCGGGTGCTAGTTTTGACTTCTTTTCGTTTACTGTGTACCCCAGGCAGTTTAGTAGATGCTTTGCAAAGGCCAGATGATGTAAGAGAATGTCTTTGCTTTCTGCTTGGATGAGGCAGTCGTCCAGGTATGGATATATTTGAATTCCTCTTTGTCTGCAGTATGCAATTACTGGTGCTAGGCATTTTGTGAAAACTCTGGGCCCAGTAGATAAGCCAAAGGGCAGTGCAGAGAATTGGTAATGGGTTGAACCTGCAATGAAATGGAGGTATCTTCTGCAACTTTGTCTGATAGGGACATGCAGGTATGCCTCCTTGAGGTCCAGCGTTACTAGCCATCTTCCTTGCCCAACATGGGAAGTAGCTGCTGTAGTGTTAGCATCTTGAATTTGGGTACTTGTAAGTAAGTGTTTAGAACTGAAAGGTCCAGAATTGGTCTCCAGGCATTGTCCTTTCTGGGCACTAGAAAGAGTCTTGAATAAAATCCTTGGCCTTGCTCTCGAGTAGGTACCAGTTGAATGGCTCTCATGTCCATGAGAGCTGTAATTTGCTTTTGTGCCTCTGCCCATTGATTTTGTGGCAGGTTTGGCATTCCTCTTTTCATTGGCAATGTGTGAAACTGGAATCTGTATCCTCGTAAAATTATGTCTAGGACCCATTTGTCCTTTGTGACAATGTGCCAGTTGTCTGCAAAAAGTGCGAGTCCCCCCCCCCCCCCAAGGGGGCTGCCAAGAGAGTATTGCTTGGCCAGATGAGGTGCAAGTCATTGAGTTTGCCTTCTGGTGATTTGAGACCTGTCTTCTCCTCCCTTCTGTGTTGTAGAGCCCCATTGTCGAGGTTTATACTGGGCTTGTGGTTGTCCTCTGCCTCTTGGGCATCTGTATTTACCCCTCTGGGGTCTGTCAGTGGCTGGAAAGGACCAATTATTTGTTGGCCAGCTGAAGCGAGGGGGTTGTACTTGTAGGAAATCTTTGACTGTCTGCATAGATTTTGCCTTATCTTCCATTTTCTTTAAAACTTCTTCTGCTTGAACTCCAAAAAGAACATCTTGCTGTAAGGGAGCATCTAGTAGTTTTGCTTTAACATGAGCAGGCAGAGTTTGTTCCTTTAACCAAGCATGCCTACATATAACAGACCCAGTGACAGCTGCTCTGCAGGAGGCCTCCAAAGAATCAAACCCACATTGTAAGGTATGTTTGCCCACCTGCTCAGTGGCGTGCAACAGATCCTGTACTTCTTTCAATTCAGATTGTTGAGGGAGAGAGGTTATTCTTTGCTTTAACTGAGAGATTAGAAATTGCTGATACTTAAGCATGTGAGACTGACAATTCAGTGCCCTCATAGCTAGTGTGGCTGAGGTGTAAACCTTTTTCCCCCACCTGTCTTGTGCTCTGGAATCCCTCTCAGAAGGTACTGGGTTTTTAGCCATAGAAGCCTTAGCCCCCTTGGGACCCTGTGAGATAGTCTCTGGGTCAGCTACAGGGCTTTTGTAAAGAAATTTGTGGGAATCAGGCACTCTATAGTATCTGTCAGGCTTAGCCGGAGCAGGAGGTAGAGAGTCTGGGTTGAAACTTGATTCTAAGTAGACATCATCCACAATGACCAAAACTGGTGGGATGGCAATTGGTCTGTGTTGGGGGAGTAAAAGAAACTCTCTGAGCCTTTTCTTTGAATCAGAGTAGTCCTGACCTTCCCAGTGAAAATGTTCCCTCATAGTCGGTAAAGTTTCCCCAAAGGAGTAGTCTTCAGGAGGAGAAGCTGAGAGAATAGAGTCCTCAGCATCAGAATCTTCATAAGGAGAGAAGGAGTAGTCTTGGTCCTCAGAGGAGTCTGAAGAAATGGACATTTGCTCAGAGGTTGCATAATCTTCCTCTTGTCTAGGCCTTTTGTCAGGAGGGGGCTGGGAACCCCTGATTAAAGAAATCAAATCTTCAGCCATTTTGAGCATCTGTTTCTTAGGCATGGAGTGCAGTCCTTTTAGATTTAGAAGGAGTCTTTGACTTAGAAAACATTTAAATGGTGAGAGTCATCGGTCTGAAAATGCCTTCAGAAATCGATGGCATTTCTGTAGTACCGACGTCTTCTGTAGCAAAGTCGTCCGAAGGGCCTGAAGTAAAAGGCTGCGTCAGCCTGGTACATTCTGTCAAAATTTCCATAGCGGTCTCGGGTTCCAGATCTGCGGTAGTCAGGGGCTGTGTCGGAGCCTCACTGAGGACCAGAGAACCGGAGACCAGATCTGCCGTGGCCTCGAAATCTGGCTTAGGCCTGGGCTGTCTGTCCTTATCCCTGCGTTTTTTGTGCACGCCAGTAGTCGGTTGCTCCGATGGCATGGTGTAGTTAAATTTCCTACTGAAGTAGTGTCGTGCGAAATCAAAGCTTATTAAACCTAGCACAAAACCGACAAGAAGTGACGTTGTGGTCTGGGCATAGGCAAGGTATGCAATAAGAATGAAAATCCTTATGAGGTATTTGCTTCCCACAAGAAATACAATTGTTAACTTTTTCTGACATCGGTCTGAGGCAAGAAAAGTTTCCCCAATGGGGTACTTAGCTTTATAGAAGACTTCGGTCTGAAATTCAAATTCAAAAATCTCAGGAGTCGGCCGACCAGCACTTGTGAACTGCTTCTGCTTCGGGCACCGCGCGGCAAGAAAGACTGAAGAAAATGGCGTTGGTTGCATTATATATACCGCTGGTGCACTGACGTCAGGGAAGAGGCAACAGCAACTGACGCCGGACCAAGACTTTGGAATTCTGGCCGACTGCGGGACCGCCTGATGACAGGATAACCCAAGTGTGATGACCACAGCAGGGTAACACGATGAACATCAGGCTGATAAGCATTCCTCTTATGGATATTCATTTACTGATACTACTATAGATGTTCAAATTCATTTACCGATGTTATGGTAGATGTTCATATTCATTTACCAATACTACGGTAGATGTTCATATTCAGTTACCAATACTACTGTAGATGTTCATATGCACTTGCAGGATGTTTTTACTCTTTTCCTTGATTGAAAGAATTTGCAAATGTCATATGAATTTACAAATGTCATAGGCAGGATTCATAAATCTATTATGCATTGAGCAGGATAGTGTATGCAGAAAGAGGAGCAGAAAGATATAAGTGAGTCAAGTAGATACTGAGCATGCAGATGCAGACAACATTTGTATAGCTAATGAGCACCATGATTCTTCTTCTTCTTCTTCTTCTTCTTTCGTCTTTTCCCAGTTAGGGGTCGTCACAGTGGCTCACCTGTCCGCTCATGACTGGCAGTGGAGTTTTACGGTGTCAAGTTGCCAGCCCGGCACATAACCTTCCACAGAAGGCACACACTCATGCCTAAGGCCAATTTAGAGTGTCCAATCCACCTACAGCATATCTTTGGGATGCAGGAGGAAACCGGAGCACCTTGAGGAAACTCACATGACCACAGGGAGGACATGCAGACTACACACAGAGAAGGCACCCTAGCAGTGCCACGATTCTTAATAATGTATAATAAATATATTGCCATGGTGCAAGAGGGAAATACCATAATGAGCAAGAGATAAAAAGTGTGGACAGAAGCAGCACAGCACTCCTGACCTCTATGTAGCAGTCACAAACGCCATAAGTAAAGCACCAGTCTAGAGAATGATGCAGAAATGGCCACAGGATATGTTGCGTTTACCAGTCAGATATTGAGCAATAGAGTAAAATGCACTATATTGCTTACTGTAACATAAATACATTGATTAGTGATAGCAAATTTTCTTGTGATGTACGAACGTTGAAGGAAAAAAAACATCATAATGAAGTGATGCATGTGTGATGTGTGATTTTGTGTGTGTGTGTGTGTGTGTGTGTGTGTGTGTGTGTGTGTGTGTGTGTGTGTGTGTGTGTGTGTGTGTGTGTGTGCATGGTTGTGTGTGGGTGTGTGTGCATGTGTGTGTGCGCGTGTGTGTGTTTTGATCAGCAATGGCAGCTAGGATTGTTTTATAATGCCATGTACATGTGATTACCCATATAATCTACAAACTGCATACGCCTTTCTTCTGCACTTACTATGGATTTCTACACAATGTAGTTTATGTTATAGTTTGGTGAATATAGATAAGGCACTCAGTCATGCAACAGCTGAAGAGATTGTGTTTTGTGTCAGCTGGGTTTGCTGCCACAGTGGTCTGCTGTACCACACACAGCATAATTCCCAGATGTTGATGTTAAAGAATAGCTCAAATGCTGATCATCCCCAACATGTTGAAATAGTACTGATCCATAGTAAAGGGCCATTTCAACTAGCTCATATCACAAGCATCTGATACAGATGTGCCATTATATTCTCTAGACAAGTACATATGACATGTTACAGATCATTACAAATGTCATCTGGACATTTGCTCTATGTCCTTATATTAGCATATATGTCAGTATGTTTGCATCTGCACATTGAAGTATGACAACTGATGTATGTTTGAATGTCCTTTAACTTGGTTTGTGGTTATTCTAGGAAGCATGACATTTGGGAAAGAGCTGAGGACTGAGATATTCCACATTCAGAAGTGTCTGCATATGATCTATGGGAGGTGTATTAATGGAATTATAAAATACATGTTGATGTTGATGGGCATTACTGCCAGAGGTAAATGTCTGACAGCAATTTCTGCAGTATATCATCTGTGCTTATGATATGACTGCAGGTGAGACAAGTGTGAAATTATTAAGCTCTAGGCCACTTTATGATCTGGGTTCTATCACAGAGTAACTCATGTCATGCAATTGGTTTCTCCATTCTGTACCATGGATCTGGACAGCATACTAAATAGCCTGTTTGTGTGCCATAAGTTTTCTGCTATGTTACAATGACATCTGGCCAGTGGCACAGGGATCACTACGTGAATCACATAAAAACTGGCTGCTCTGAATCACTATTAAGCTGTCTCTGATATTCTCAAGTGTTAAGTTAGGAATCCATACAAATCCCTGTGTCAATATTTATGGGAGATTAAAAGTACTTTCATGGTATGTGGGAGTCTGCACTTTTAATGGTCTAGTGATGCTATGAAACAATGCAACTATGAAATGTATGCTTTTTTATACAAACATAGATGTCAGTTTCCTGCACTTAAAGCTGTATATTTTTCCCCAAGAGATTTTTTTCCAATCTTTTATGGCATGATTTCTGGTTTGGGATCTACTAGTTGTCACTCAACGTTAAGATCAGATACAGTAATTTATTTTACGTGTTCATTTGTCAAGTTTTTATAACTTCAACCATTTTGCTTTAATACAAAAATTAAAAATAGGTTAAACTGTATGCTATTCATCCAGCAAAGGTAGACAGCTATATTTAGAACACCTGAAAATTCCATAGCACAATTAAATGCATTTAGCTCCTAATTTGGCTAAAAGATCAGGCTGTGAATAAAAAATACTTCCAGCTTTAACACTGAGCTCACAAAACCTTTGTAATTTAGCACAAGATTAATTTCTGAGATATACTTCACTATTTTCTCTGCCAGCTATAGACATAATTAAATTCAACAAAATGCTATTCATTTAATTTTGCAGTCAGTCAGAAGAGACACTTATCAAGCAGGAAATACAGTATTTTCAGGAATACAAATGTCATTCATTTAAGAAATGAAAATGCTTTTACCAAGATTGTATTAGGCCCCTATAGTAAATGTTCGATGCAAGACAGCAGCTGTAAGAGAATAGTTTACTTGAGTACTCTTAAGGCTTTTGTCAGTACTCCCAGGAGTTTAGGAAAGATACCAAACATATGAGGTAGTCTGAGGGGATAGAATCATTTCTTGTTTCTTACTTTTCCTCTTGGGAGGAGTACAAGGGTCCCTAAACTATCTTTGTGTTACTAAACCTACAGCTGGATTTGATGGGTAATGGTAATATGACAAAGTGGTATTATTTACATATTTGAGTCCACAGTGATTTTTTTTAAAGTCCACTGTATATGTCTTAGAGTGTTCATCTTTTTCATGTGATGGGATGATGAGCCTTACTCCCTGGTGTTGATAAATTATGGCGAGTCATTGAGTTCAAATCTCTAGGCAGTGAGAAGATCCTGTTGATTGATTGGAAGCTTCTGTGGGTGAATAGAAACAGCTGTACTGTCAGAATTACTGGACAAAGTCTGCTTATTGGATTAAGGCAAGTAGATAATGTAAAAATGTAAGCAGCTATGAAAAGGGCACATATATTTATATATTTTATGCATATGTGTTCATTTTAGATTGCCACCATTGTATTTGAAAGACATTAATGTGTTGATTAGATGCAAATCCACACAGTCAAAGATTTTCAGATACTGATAACTTTTTGAAGCACTGAGCCTTAACAATGTCACAGCACATTTACTGCTGGGTAGTCAATATTTTGGGTTTTCTGGGATAGCTATGACATATGCCACCACCTGGCACCCGCTTTGTGAAAGTGGCACTGTGGACACTGTTACCTCTGAATTTCTGCCATCACCCAGAAGGTGTTCCTGTGGGTTAGGAGATGAAGCTGCAGAGGTGCATGGAATTTCTCAATCTACATCCTGTAATGTAGTGTCACCATATGCTTCATGTTTTGAACCAGTGTCAATTCCTGAAGAGTTACTAACATGCTGTGGGGTGCGAGCTCCAGTCATTAAAGTCAGTGAATCTGAGACACTTTCAGCAGGCTCTCTCAAAAATGAATACATAAATAAATAAATAACTATGCTGTCATCATCAGAATAAGTAGTGACACAACAACTTGGAGGGAAGGAGCACAGCATATTAAAGTAGACTCATCAGCATATTGGATTATGGAAGAGTGTAGAGTAGAGGTGTGACATTTGTTAGCAAATAAAGAGAACAGAAGGGCACCCAGGATGAAGCCTAGGGGAGTTCCTAGTGTTACTGGGAGAAGCTGGGAGAGGTCCTGCTGCCACTGACCTGCCTGCTGATGACCTGATAAACTTTGGAACCAAGTAATCACTTTTTGACTGAGATTTAGATCATAGAGAACATTGATTAGTTTACAATGTGTGACCATATCGAAGGCCTTAGAAAGGTCAAGAGAGACAGTGGACACAAATTTGACAGGTTTTTGTAGATATTAAATGTATTGGTGAATGACATAAGAGTGGTGGTGGTACTATGAGAGGGAAAAAGCCATGCTGAGTATTTGACAAAAGTTTATATGCATGTAAATAGTTTGAAATTTGTGTGTGTGTTTGAATCTACTTTGAAATAATGAATTTTCATAATGCCAAAGAACAGATGATCGAGACCAAAATGTTGAGATTCATTACATTGAAAGTTCAAAGTCTCAAATGCTAAAAAAGTGAAACAGCTATTGAAACACTGCTGCAATGCATTAAAAATGATTCTATGGTTTTAAGATGCTATACATTGTAACAAAACAAACAAAAAAAAAGATTGACGTTATGTTTGAAGGACCAGGAAGTGTTTGAGAGACGTATAGTACGCTAAATGATTTAAAAAGTAACTAAGTGTTGGTCATAGAAGGTTATTTGCAGCATTTATGTTTGTTTAGTATAAAGGAGA
>NC_056744.1:274901137-274903637 GCF_019279795.1 Protopterus annectens
TGAACACAGTTAAACACTACATTCCAGTCACAGTAATGGTGGGGGTGGGATTGGGAGTTAATGTAGCCTATGAGAGAGGCACTATTTGATTAATTCTGTATACTTTTCTATGTAAACACCTAATATGGCTGCAATTATTACTTAATTCATACAAGCTGAATTGGAAGGATGGATTAACTTCTTTTCATAGGTATATAGGTAGGTACTAGGCTATTGGCCCTAGGTTCCATATAAGCCTAGCCAAAAAGGTACCCTGGCTTTCATCACCCAAGAAAATAATTTTCCTGTGCCCTTGTCGAGCAGAGCTACATAAGTGATCCCCGGGGTGAATTTCCTATCTCCCAGCCAATCATCAAGACTTTTCTTGAAGAGTGCTAATGAGGAGCTTTGTTTGATATAGATAAGTAGTTTGTTCCAGAGTATGGGAAGTCTCTGGGACAAGAATCATTATCATAAACTCAGTTGAAAAATTGCTAGGAAATTGATATTTCAAATACTATCCTCACTACCTTCATCTTAGGCTGATGGAAGTCAAAAATGTATACTAGAAGGACTACTCATTGGTATTTTCAGTTTAATCCTAATAACTAAAAACTCCCTCCATGCATTAGAAATAATACCCCTCCCTAAAATATTTCATGTCTACTTGGTTAGTGATTATAGACCCATAGCAAAGGTTTAACCACTGGCAAAAATCTTTGAGAAATTGGTACATGATCACACATGGGAATTACTTCCAATTTCTGTTTATTGTGGTGACAAGGTTTAGGTCCCTAGAATGTGTAGCTCAGCGGGACTGGGATTTCTTTAAGTGAAGCATGTCCAACAGCTCTGGGTTTGACATAGCTTTGTATGTTAGGCAGAAATCACCTCTGAGTAGGTGATATGTGACGGAGTAAAGCTGGAGTTTTTTTAGACGGTCTGCGTAGGGCATCTGTTTGAAGACGGTAATCCTCTTTGTGAAGTATTTCTGTGGCCTTTCCTGTTGTTGTAGATGTCTTGTGAGGTACATTCTAAAAGGGGCGCTGTACTTTATAATGGGTCTAATGAGTGATGAGTATAGTGGAACAATAATCTCTTTTTTCCTGGATGAGAAACCTTTTGTGACGAGGTGTTACATTTTTATATTTGTGTTCATGTCTATTTGGCGGCAAGTTTAAAATCTGTTGTATAGATAAAATTTACATATTAGTTAAAACTGCAAGTAGAATATGTAAGGCATTGTGGAAAGCAGGAACTACAACAGAATTATAAAAAGAGATTGCATAGCATACCCATTCCCCAAATAAACAAGTTGTACAGAGACATAGAAATGTAACTATTGGAAGGAAGCCATGTAGTCCTTGTAGTTCATTTAGCATCGAACAAGAAATACTGATTAGCACAGATGGATTAGGTACAATGAATATATGAGCATCTGCACATTGCTGTTTTCCTGCTTAAACCATATAGCAAAACCCAATATAACTATGAACAGATGTACTCACAAAAATTACTTCATTGCCATGCTGAACACTAAGCCAGTGCAGTGGCACTGATCCTTTAGTCTCCCTGACAAACAGCAGCGTGGCAAGCCATACAGACCAAGGATTACAGGACTTAGTTGAGGACATGGTGGAGCAGAAAGTACAGAGACATTTCTACTAGTCCGGGATGCTCTTCAATGGGTTGAAGACTGACTGGTTTGGACAGTGCTGACTATCACACCACTACAGGCCATCACCCTCTCAAAACTGGGCTCTTCCGGTGCAGCACCATCAGGCAGTATAAATGTTTGAATTTCTGTTGCCCAGATGTTCTTCCTAAGCTCAACTCCTGTTCTCCCTTCCTTCGTTAATCCTCTCTCCTACACCCTGTGACCTACTTCTTACACAAACTACCCTCTCACACAAAAAATATTTGAAAAGCAGGGAAGACTATCCCCTGCCAAACACATAATACTCCTCCCCCATCTTCTCCCACACAACCGTCTTGATTTTTTCCTTCTGTATTTCTTTTTATGTCTCCCCTTTTTAAATCTTTGCTCCCTTCTCCTTTCCACTCTTTGAAAAAAAATATAAAAACGTGTCTCTATAATGATATCTGATATGTAAAGTATATAAACCACCTTTATATTTCTTAAAAGTTAATAATAGAAGATCTGCTGTGTGCTTTAAATAGTCCAAGCATGCTTGACCATTGCAATATCCTTTCACAATACATGAAAACATACAAAAGAATATCAGTACTTACATGTTCATGTAGTGCTTCACATGTATTTAAGAACTGACTTTTTGCTTAACGTGGGCATTTTTAAATACCTTTGCATTTACTTATTCAGTGGGAATAACTTGCACTTCTAGAATTAACATATAGGAGCAGCAGTGCTTTTCATGAATAACTGTTACGCAAGTGGAAACCTGAGAACAATGAATGCAACCTTTTATCTCTGCCTCAACTAAAGACTACAAATAAGGTAATATACAGATATAAAAAGTACCTAGCACTTGCAAAATTTTTT
>NC_056744.1:274906137-274971137 GCF_019279795.1 Protopterus annectens
TCATCATTGTAAAATACACAATCTGTGCTAAGTAGACATCATGTCAAGTTATTAATAACAAGTGAACAAAAATGACCAACGTACATAGATCTCCGTGGTACACCTTGTGAAGTAGTACTGAAGTCTGAGCTGTTACTATTCATGTGAACTGTCAAAGTTCAATGAGACAGGTACCTATCAAACCATTGCAATGCTTCAGATGCAAAACCAGTATCTTTTAGCTTGTTTGTAAGCAGACCGAGATCAACATTTTCAAATGCATATTTAAAGTCTAAACACATTGCTCTGGTTAGTTACCTTTTTTCTGTATTATGATAGATTTGGTCAGATGGTTTGTATAATGCAGTAAAAGTACATTATCTGAGTATGAAGTCTTCTTGAATGTCAGTAAATATATCATATTTGGAAATAATTCCCATGTGTGATCATGCACCAATTCCTCAAAGATTTTTGCCAGTGGTTAAACATTTGCTATGGGCCTATAATCACTAACCAAGTAGACATGAAATATTTTAGGGAGGGGTATTATAACAGAATTTCTAATGTATGGATTGAGTTTTTAGTTATTAGGATAAAACTGAAAATACCAGTGAGTAGTCCTTCTAGTATAAATTGTTTGACTTCCATCAGCCTGAGATGAAGTTAGTGAGGATAGTATTTGAAATATAAATTTCCTAGCAATTTTTCAACTAAGTTTATGATAATGATTTTAAATGGAATGAGGTGATAGCCTAGATACTGGTGCAGTAGAATTGGTGGTGCATATGATCCATAATAGATATCTCATTTGGCAGAATAAGTGGGAAGACATGTGATTCCTAAGATCACTTAAGCTGTCTTGTATGCATGACGTTTTACTCTCTACTTTGAGAAATGTGATTTTTGTTAAAGATATTAAGAAAAAATGTAGCATAAAAGTAAAGAGATGCAACTGCCCAGTCATTTATGCTACACCAAATACACAAAAGTGCATTACTTTTTAGTCCAGCCTAGTAATTCAGTTAGGCTGGTTTCACTCTTATGGAAGTGATTTATTTGACCATCAGATAATCATATTCATTACATAATATTACCAAAGGTATGGATTAATGGATACAAGTAGGAGAGATTGATGGCTGGTACACATTATAGTATGTGGCAGATCAGAGGTCCAGATCTTTTCAAAGATTTATGACCTTTACAGTAAATCACATAAAAAGACCGGCATTATCCTAATGACAATGTCAATCTCAGCTAGAAAGAATACCAGAAGAGCAAAATGGAAAGTGTCAGGTTTAAAAATTTTAATTCTGCACATTAACAAAAATGCTATATTCCATTTTTTGTTTGTAGTAATTTTATTTCTTTAATTTACTTTACATAATATCTTTATGCCCTTATTGCAGAAAAACATGAAAATACTAGCATTAATTTTGTTTATTTATTTATTTAATAAATAAATAAATAAATACAGGTGCACCATTGCAGATGGCGCAATGGTGCAGCGTTAGTGTTGTCGCCTAACAGGAAGAGGATCTCTGGTTCAATTCTCAATTGGAGTGCCTTATGTTTGGAGTTTGAATATCCTCCCTGCATTCATGTGGGTTTTCTCCGAGTACTCTGATTTCCTCCCACATTACAAAGATATGCATCTGGATCGTTTCTCCCCAGGCTTCTGCTGAAAATTGCATTTGTTCCAAGTTGGACTTTCCTGGTAAACAAATAATAAATACACCTGCGTGGCTGATCTGATCTTGTAAACATACAGTTTTTTTCCTTTTGCAGGACTCATACGTCTACATTCAATATGTGACTGTAATGTAATTCTGGATTGCTTTTCTGACATGAACAAAATAAAAATAGTTAATTGCTTGCCCAGAATGCATGCATTCCACCTAAATGAAGTTAAGAAAAATGTATAGCAGTTTTTTTTAACATAGCAATATAATCTGATCTGATCTGTAGCTAAGTCAGTCAATGCTCTTGATAATACCTGTAACTGGCACAAAACTTGAAGACAAAAAAGGGTCTTCTTTGAGAAACAAAAACAAAGTTAAGGCTGATAAAAATTCTACAGAAGGAATGATCAGCACTTTGCCAAAGCCACCAATAATACCCATTAACTTCTTGCACACAGTGCAGCTGCTCCCTTCCATTGCCCTTATTACAGCTTCTTCTAGGAATGATTAGACAGGCAAACATGAAATTATCTGCAACATTACAAACAAGATGAGGAAAATAGCAGGGAAATCACATTGCACATATTGGCCTTTACAAGCAAGATGAGGAAAACAGTAGGGAAATCACATTGCACCTATTGGCATGTCAAGATTTAACCCATGACTTAACAAAGAAAATCCTTTTCAACTTCCATTCTGCATTTTTTGAGTATGCACTGAATCAGTCAAGTATAATTATATCTAGAGAGAAATTACTGTAGGAGATCTAGTCAAGATGGCTAACTGAGAGCAGCAATTGGTGAAAGCTCTGTGACTGAAAACTTTTCTCTGACAGAAAATATAATGAAAAAAATTAAAATTTGGAGATACGTGTTAGCTAATTTTAATCAATAATATTCAGAGAAAAGATATATAGCTTAAAGTTCTTCAAATGCTATAATTTTCCTGTCAGAATTTTAACTGTTTGATTATGAGGGAGAAGATACATGAGCCACTCAAGAAATTGTACTGAGGATTATTGTGTTATAAAAAGACATCCAGTCAATAATATCTAGTATACAAGATGTAGTACTTAAAATAGAAAAACTGGAGATCAAAATAGAAAGTTTCAAAGAAAAGACAGGAAAGAAGATAGAACATTTAGAAATTCTTATGAAACAACAAAGTGTACAAATCAACAGTATGGCAAAAGTTTACATGATCCTGAAGGGAGAATAACTGAAGATGACTCTCAGACTGAATTCCTTTTAAAACAAAACAATTGTCTCATAAAGTTGATGATTTTGAAACTAGACTGAGATGAAATAACATTAGAATTTCTTGTATACCTGAAAAGTATGAGGGAGACAATATAATAAATTTCTTAACAACCTGGCTACATAAAACAATAAATCTACCTGAAACTTTATCTTTTGGAATTGAAAGGGCACATAGATCTCTGAGAACACCTTCAAAGAAGGGAAAGTCACCACTGTGTTTAATTATATTTAAGTTTATGTCTAGCTTAGAAAAAGATCAGATATTAAAAACAGCACGGTCCAGTCAATCTATTAAAATAAGTGAACATGTTGTCAGATTTGACAGTCATTATTCTAGCAAAGTAATAAGTAACACAAATTCTGCTTACCACTGATCAAGTAACTTAAAAGAACAATAGTAAAGCCACTTTGGTGTTTTCTGCAAAGAAGGTATTTCCTTCAGAAGGAACTCAAATATTTGACACATTGGAGGAGGCATCCACTTTTGTTAACAATAATAAAATCCTTAATAATACAGAAGAAATGGAGTGGAACAGTATATCCTTCAAGACACAGAGTTAGCTGAATTCCTTATAAACTAGTTCTAACATTAAACAGCTTAAAATATGGATTTTTATTCTATGATTGCAGTACTTTTATTTTCTGAAACAATAGATATACCCTTTAAGTAAAAGATGTGCAATAGACTTTTAAGCTTCAATACATGTGTAGTTATGCATCTATATTTTAAGCTAGGAAAGTTTTCATGATGAGGACTATACAGGGTTAATTTTACTGTTTTACTATATTTACAGGAAAAGACAATATATTTAATTGAATTAAACTTATTAGTGTATTTCCAAATGTTAAACAAATACATCCTGTAAGAGAATGTCATTAAATTATAATCAATAGAATTGGTAAATTTAAAACTATATAAATTAATATTTTTATTTTATTTGTTCAACTTTGCTTAGTATGTGTATTCCTAGCATAACTGAATGTCAGATCTAAGTAACAGGCTAATGAAAAGTGTTAAAGTGCTTGTAATTTTGGTTTCTTTGTTCCTGTCTACCACATTCCTTTCACATGTCATTTATGAAGCAAATAACACAAAAAAAGCTTGAGAATAAAAGAATGTTCCAGTTGTGCAGAATGTTAGATTCTTGTTTGCCACCTTGAGCTTCTCTGAAGAAAATCTAGGTCAAACTTCATGACTGATGTCTGTGAAAACAGAAAGGAACTTTCTTTTTCTTTCTTCATATTTTCAAGTATATATGTGAGAAAAGTACTCAAAATAACAGCTAGTTTTGTTCTTTTTTTTCTTAGGAGTAAAGAATTGGTAAAACAAAAGTTGTAGTAATACTTTATATTGAGCTGTTGCTGGTATATAATTTACTTATATTTTGCCAAATGTTAATAGCTCATGCTGTAGAATTATTCTAAGTATGCATATTAAGGGAAAAAAGTAAAGGTAGATGTTTGCTACTGATTAGAACAGATTAAAAAATTAAGAAGAATGAAAATTTTACAGAAGAATTTAACAACTGTTGTGTGCTGTGAGTTGTCATTTTAATATGCAGTAATTAACTTCTAATGTCAGGAAGTGAAGCTTAGATCAGAACAGAAGTTCACAATGGCTAAAACAGTTGTAGACTTGCTTTTTTGTTGTTTTTTTTTTGTTGTTGCTATTTATGAGTTTTAGTAGTTTAGTTTGTAGAAGGGAAGAATTCAGAAAACATGGAATGTTAGCATCATATTGTAGGAATGCATCAGAGTCTTATATACAATCAAATTAATATAGTGGATAAATATGTCATAGCTTTTTAAATGTACAGTGTGGATTGTTTTAATCTATTATCTATCAATGGAAATGGATTAAATAATGGCAACAAAATGCAACAATAATAAGATATTAAATAGAAGAGACATATTATTGCAAGAGACTCACTTCATAGCTAAAGATATACAATATTTAAAAACTTAGGTTATGAAACATCATCATCTGCATCTTTAACAAAAGGAGGAGAGGAACAGGTATACTTTTAAGAAAATCTACTGTAATACCTAAGCTCATGGACTCTGTTAATGATCCCAAAGGAATGTGTACATTTGTAATAATTAAATATAATGGCAAACTAAACCACAGAGTGAAATAACCAGGCTGCTAGGTAGAACTCCTTTCAAGAAAACAAAACCCAATAACAGAAGATAAAAGGAGAACCAACCACGAAGGAAACCAGGAGACTGCCAAAATATCGTAAAATAATCCACAGTTTATTTTGTTCACAAAAAGTAAGCGCTTTCGCGTAGGAAATCCTACGCTTCATCAGACAATAAAATTCAAAAACTAAATCCTATTTATACAGACATACATTTCAAAGGTGGGAAAATCACCTAATTAATCAATTTAAAATAGTTCAAAGTGGAATCAATTAATATCACCTTCACTAGCCATTCTTAAAGGGTAAATGCAAAGGCAAATACAAAAGCAAATATAACGCTCAAACACCAATGTATGGTGTACTTAAAGGGTATACATTAAACCAAGTAATTCATGTACCTAACACTGTACGCTTATATAAAATTACATATAATAAAATAATATATAATATATAAAATAAATCAATAACTTAGAATATGAGTTTATTAAAAACATGAATATGAAAATATTAAAAATAATAATAATAATAATAATGAAAATAAAAAACATATTTATAGAGCTAATATATGTCTATGAATATATATATTTTTAATACTAAGACTAACTAATTCCTATTCCAATTTAGATGTTATTATGTAGAAGTATAGGTTTTATCGAAACATAGTTGTTTAGCCCTGGAGGCAAATGTGCACCAAACCTTAAAATCCACTTCACTTCTGCTAAAGCAAGTTCATTAACAAGGTCACCTCCTCGTAATTTTTGTCCCAATATCTGTAACACTCTAAAAGAAAAGCTATGTGAAGGAAACTCCATCACATGCTTGGCTAGAGCGTTAGTTTCTTTATGCTTGCGGATGTCATAGAGGTGATTATAAATTATATCTTGCAACCTCCTGGTGGTCAACCCCACATAGAACGCATAACAACATTCACAGGTAGCAAGATAGACGAGATTCTTCATATCACAATCTGCAAAAAACTTAGGAACAAACTCAAACTGAGTCAGAGGATTAAAGTATTTCTGTGTATGCATTATATAAGGGTATCGATTACAATGGTTACAAGGAAACGTACCCTGGGCCCTTAATACCGGGGTCACTGACAATAGAGGAACATGATGATCATTACATAAATTTTGTTTCAGATTTTCACAATTCTTAAACAGAAACCCAGGTCTGACACCTACTAACAGTTTGGTGCTGGTATCTGTTAGAAGCACATTCCAATTTCTGGATATAACTCCTTTTATAGCTCCAGTGTCACTAGCATATTTAGTGACATATTTTACTGTATTCTCCTTACTAGGTGATCTAATACTAGAATAACAATTTCTAGTCCTAGTGGACTGACGAATCATGGAAGATTCCATACCATTCTGTAAACAAGAAGTTCCCAGAATGTTAGATCTAATGTTCCTAACCATAGCCAGATTATACCCCCTTTCCAGGAACAACATTTCCATAAAATCTGCCTCTTTTAATAGAGACTGTGGATCCCCACATAGTCTCTGTATTCTCAAAAATTGACTTTTAACGATTCCACGAAAAACTGTCCTGGGATGCATACTATCAAAGGGAAGTAAGCTGTTCTTCCAAACCAACTTCTTATACAAGGTAGATGTAATAGAACTTCTATCAGAAAATCCCAATGTTACATCTAAAAGTGTATCTCATTCGAGGAAATCTCACTGGTAAATCTAAGAAAGGTGGTTGTGCTTTCCAAATGCAATAAAAACTCATCAAACTCATCTCTGGACCCCTCCCAAACTATAAGGATGTCATCCACAAAACGTTTATATAAACGAACATTTCTAAACTTTTCATGTTCAAACAAGTACATTTTCTCCCACTGGAGGACAACAAGATTTGCATACGTATTAGCGCAGGGGGTGCCCATGGCTACCCCCCACTTTTGTAGATAATGTTTGTCTTTGAACAAAAAGATGTTATTATATAGCACAACCTCCAAGAGCTGACGTATCAAAATCATCCTATCATTACTAAAGTTAGGTTCATTAACCAAAAGTTCACCAATAAACTGAATACCAATATCATTCGGTATAGATGTGAATAAACTTTTCACATCTAAAGTAATCAGTAAAAGGTCAGCGATATTATCAAAAGTCAGTGTGCTTAAAGTGTCCAACAAATCATAGGTGTCCCTCAAAATGGAAGAGTGCTTGTTCACTATTGGTCTGAGTAAATATTCCAAAAAGCTGGATACATGGGATGTAACCCACCCTTCACTACTAACAATAGGTCTCAAGGGTATGGGTAGGACTTCCTTATGTATTTTGGGAAGGCCTGTTATAATAGGGGTCACTGGATGTTCAACATATAAATATTCAAAAGTTTCAATGCTAATTTGCCTGCACATTAGTAGGTCATATAGAACATCATGTACATTGTGTATAATTACATTAACCTTATCCTCATCAATCTGACTATACGTAATTTCATCAGAAAGCATGGATAGCATAGTAGTCTCATAGTCAATGGTATTCAACACAACTATGCCCCCACCCTTATCGGCAGGCTTGATAGTGATGTCAAGATTATGTTTGAGTTCAGACAATGCCTCAGATTCATGTAGAGTTAGATTATAAAATCTACCTTTTTTCTCTCTGTTAGAAAATAACTCATAGATATCATTTTCACACAATCTAAGGAAGGAATCAATATGAGAAGGAAAAATGGGCACAAAACAACTGTTACTTTTAAACTTAGGTGTTCCATTGCTCTCATATAATACATTCTCTTTGTCTGAGAAAAATAATCTCAAAGACAATCTACGACAAAAAAGTCTCAAATCTGTCAAAGCATCATTTAAACTTGCTAAACTAGCAGGAATAAAATTAAGTCCTCTACAAAGTAAAGAAATATGCGGCAAGTCCAAATCAGTAGCAGAATAATTAAACACCAGGTCAGTCAATACTTTGTTTTTCTGATGTAATCGTGCCTCTCCCCTGAGAATTTTCTTTTTCATGGTCCTCGACTGCTGGACCTCCCCCTGTTTTGGGGTGTAGATTTCTTTTTGTAGGGTAAAAAAGAGGCATTGGTGGATTGAACAATTTTGGGAATGGCCCCAGAGCTAGTGGTAGAAACAACCGGTTTCAAAAATAGCATTTGTTGGTTGGGTGGAGGTGTGTCAGTCAATGTATTTGATGCATTAACACGCCCAACTGTAGGTAACTCAAAAGGCAGGTTATCCTGCCCAGAAAGAACAGGAACATTAGTTATGGATTCTGTGGGTTGAACATAAGCTCTTGAATCATTAGTTATGGCAGCTCCAGGTATCACTGCTGTATCAACTAAGTCTAACACAGGTTCATTACCAGAAGTATGTGTGTTATTGGACCTGGGCCAAACAAACACCTGGCCTCTCACAAAATCATTGTGGTCCCCAGCAAGTTTGCGATATTTAGTGTTCTTAAGTCTTTCGCAAAAAGCACTAACTTGTATACATACATTGTTCAATTTGTTTAAGCAAAAGTCAGATGAAAACCGATCACTCAGTTCCCTGTACGCATTATCTACTTTGGTGCGTAACTCATTTTCTAAAGGTAAAAAATATTTTAACAACAACTTAATATAGCTGAAGCCCAATTCGATATTTAGCTCCTGCCACTGCTTCAGGAGCAACGGGTGTGAATCACCATAGGTGGGCATGCAGAAAACACGCATGCCCCTGGGGATCACCCGAAAATGGAGACAGGCTTCCAAGTGAAGTCTTTGCCATGTATAGCGTTGAAGCTGGTACACATCATTCTCAAAAGTTTTCAACAGACCATTGAATTCAGTGATATTCTCACCTGTATTCTGGGTAGTCATAATTCCATTGAAAGCGGTGAAATCCAAAGTCAATAAAGGGTTGGAATCTGCATGTAAAATTCCCTTCCATAAGCCATTACTGTCCCTCGACTCCGGATTAGCATGAGCGTTAACCACAGGTGTACTGACTGCTGGATCCATCGCGTGCAGGCGGTTACAACAAGAAACAGGAAATACCAAACCACAGAGTGAAATAACCAGGCTGCTAGGTGGAACTCCTTTCAAGAAAACAAAACCCAATAACAGAAGATAAAAGGAGAACCAACCACGAAGGAAACCAGGAGACTGCCAAAATATCGTAAAATAATCCACAGTTTATTTTGTTCACAAAAAGTAAGCTCTATATATAAAATATATAATATATATATTCATAGACATATATTAGCTCTATAAATATGTTTTTATTTTCATTATTATTATTTTTAATATTTTCATATTCATGTTTTTAATAAACTCATATTCTATGTTATTGATTTATTTTATATATTATATATTATTTTATTATATGTAATTTTATATAAGCGTACAGTGTTAGGTACATGAATTACTTGGTTTAATGTATACCCTTTAAGTACACCATACATTGGTGTTTGAGCGTTATATTTGCTTTTGTATTTGCCTTTGCATTTACCCTTTAAGAATGGCTAGTGAAGGTGATATTAATTGATTCCACTTTGAACTATTTTTAATTGATTAATTAGGTGATTTTCCCGCCTTTGAAATGTATGTCTGTATAAATAGGATTTAGTTTTTGAATTTTATTGTCTGATGAAGCGTAGGATTTCCTACGCGAAAGCGCTTACTTTTTGTGAACAAAATAAACTGTGGATTATTTTACGATATTCGTGGTTGGTTCTCCTATTATCTTCTGAAATTGATAATGGCAAACTAGTTAATATTTTACTGAATGTTTGACTAACTAATTTAAGTAACATTGTTACTTAAATTAGTCAAACTTTTCAAGTTTTTACTGGAGTGTTTTATGTGGAAATATATACATAGAATGTGTGTTACTCCTTATAGCATCTGTAGGTTTAGTAAAATGACTACTTCAGTCTGTTGAAGATGTGTTAAAGATGTAAAATCTGATTGGACATTCATGTTTATGGACTGTGAGAAATTAAATTTATATTGGAAAGAGATATGTATTTTTTAAGTAGTTATGCTCTGGTAGTTGTTCTTTAATTAGATCAGTTAATACAATGCATTTTCTACTTCCTTTACCTGTGAATGCCAAGCAAAAAGACTGTTCTAGAGTCTCCTGGCAGTTGCTAGAAAAGTTATTACAAAAATATGAAATTAAATTCAGTTTCTGCATTCAAAGAATTTTAAATTTAACAGCAATACTATGTGAAACTGCAAAATAAGTTATTTGAATAAGATCTATAAACCATACTTTTAGACTTTTTTATAGACTTTTAGCAGTTAAGATAGCCATGGAACGTTGCTATTGAAATAAGATTATTAATGTATTAATTATATAAAATTACCTTGATGATTGAATGTATTCGTAACATTGTATAACAGCATGTGATGTTGAATGTCTTCTTTTTTGTGTATACATTGTAAGTATGTTACATTTATAAACATGTTCTTAAAAAAAGAAAGAAAGAAAAAAATTACTATATCTATTAAGACATCTACATGCTAAGCCTGGTAGCATGTAAAGGGCCTAGCACATGCTTGCAGCCCATTGGATCATCTATTTGTGCCTCAAATTGTAGGCCACTCACATCCTCTTTTCTCCCATCTGAATATAAATGTTTCTCAGTAGGGTTGACTGTAACAAGCCAGCCTAAAATTAAGTGACATCCGAGTTCTTTCCAGGCTTGCTACAACTAATGGAGGGTCTCTTTGTATTTTCTTTCACTGGCATTCTAATTGTTTTTACTGCTAATGTTTTGACAATTATATTTTTGTGTATTTCTACTGTTGTACAGTAGACATAAAAAACATAATCTAATTGGCAACTTTTTCTGTTTTCTGTAGTAGAAATAGTAAAAAAAAATAACACCGAGTTCATTTGCAGCACCAAACTTTGAAACACATATCTATTCTTGTATGTCAAGCCATAAACATGAAATAAATATTGGATACTCATTTCACATATTCTGTATAAAAAAAAATCTGTCATATGTATGTAAAAATGATATGCAAATCAATTATGAGCAGAACCAACTTTACTGAAAGGGTATTTGTATAGCTTGGAATTGTGATCAGAATATGCAGTGACAATGTTTATTGCCTTAAGTCACAGGTGTGATATTGCTTTGAGTATAAAAATGCAAGCAGTCAGAAAACTGTATCTCCATCAATGCCCCTGGCAGAAAATGAACAATTTCTAGTATAACAAGCATGTCAAAATGGTGCTAGTTAGGTGACTGCACTGTATGTCAACTCCAAAAAGTAAATATTTCATTATAGCTGGAAATGAAAGAAAGAAAAGAAAGAGAAAGAAAGAAAGAAAGAAAGAAAGAAAGAAATAAAGAAAGAAAGAAAATTAAGTTGAAATTGTATTACTGGAAGGCTATAGCAGTAATGGTTCAGGATATCTGGCAATTACTCAAAACAATGCACCATGTCTACATTCCTAGGATATATTTTCAGGTCAGACTTGTTGGTTTTCAAAATAGTTCTTTTTTTATTAGTTTTCTGGATGAACCATGATTAATTAAGTATGACAGATATTACATGGCAAAAAAATTGCAACACTAGCAGAGGCTGTAGAAGTGATAGGTGACATGCTTTTAAACACATGTTACTTCTAATTTTCTTTAAGTAGTTCCGAGGTTTCTGTTTGAAGCCAGTTTTTGCACTACCTGTTACAGTTCTCTACCACAGAAAATAAACTAAAATGTCACTATCAGCTCATCTGGCTACAAATATTTATTTATTTAAATTTGTTAACAGGGTGCATGTTGATATAAATGGACTATTTGCAGGCTTGCCAAGAGATTACAAAACAATACGCAGCAAGTAATACATTCTATAATAAATTTTGTTAGCACAGATAAATAAGCTGCTGTAGGAAAAGCACAATAGTATTTATGAATGATAACTTTGTCACAATGAAAAACGCTATTCAAAGCATATAAAGAACAGTGAAGTGCATTATGGAAAAAAAACAAAGTTCATGCATATACTAAGAGAATAGTCAATAGTTTATGCATTCTGCGGTTGTCAGAAAAGGTATCTGATCATGTAACAGAAATGTTCTTCAGATGAATGCATGTTGACCCAACAGATGCCTTTGTTAAAAAATTTTGAATTTATGTGTATTAGTGATATATGCATACCCTCCATTTACTGAGGACTTTTAGTTGTATTACGTTAGTATTTTCTCTAACAGGATAATAAAAGTATTTTAGTATTAAATAAAGTATATTTCATCCAGATAAAGTGCTCGTAATATGAGGCACAACTGTTTGTTTTGAAACATGTAAAAAAGGATGTGTTTTGCTTCAAGTTAATTTTGTTTACACACTATGTCATCAGTTGAAAAATGTGATAACAATGTGTTTTGCTACAGGTCAACTTTATTTAGACATTAATCTGTTTATGTCAAGTTCAGATAGTTATTCTCCCCAGGTTTATTCCCAGTGGTGCTTGAGGAGACAAAAAGAACTGTTGTTGATCTTTAACATGTTTAATGTTTGGTTTCAGTGAGGTGTTAATGTTGTCTACTAGAATTTTTACCTTTTAAAATGGATTCATAATAAACCCAAATGATGATTAGTATAATAAAGTATGATTTGGGAAGAGACAGTAGTTACTACATATAGCTTTCTGTATAGTGTGGTAATGTTAAAGAGAGACAGACAGAGAAAAGATGTTGGCAAGCTGGCATAGTTGCCAAAGAATGCTAATAAAAACATAGAAAACCTAGGTATGGCTCATTGCCCAGTAGATCATGGCGTAGAACAGAGTAGCTATCTTAATGTCTAAATACTATAATAAACTTTAGAAATATGAGACAAGTCAAAGAAAAAAAAAAACATTGGCTATGCTATAACTTGTTTTAGCTCTGACAACTGTTCTAGTATTTATAAATATTATAAATAGATGAGGCCAGAACATGATGTTCTGTTCTGTTGACTGGCACCTTTTTACCACGTGAAATTCATGCATAAAATGGGGATACAGCATCAGTCAGTACATCTGCAATACTCGTATTCCAGACTACACTGGCCTGTCCAGAACAGGCAAGCAAAAATATCATAGTATTTTGCCTCAGTGACACTGCAAGTAAATCATTTTAATCTCAGATTTATTTCTTCTCAGTGAGCTTTCCAGCAAACCAAAGAAAACATATAAAAAATGGTAATTTGGACCTCCACGTGCAAAAAATACTTAGGCAAAGCCCTGTACATACTTCAATATACACATGCACACACCCCCACACACAAACACCCCCCCACACAAACAACCACACACACACACACACACACACACACACACGCACGCACGCACGCGCACGCACACACACACACACACACACACACACACACACACACACACACACACACACACCCAACCAACACACACATACACTTTTATCTGTAAAAGCAAACATTTTACAATGTACATTATCTTTCTGTACTGATTTGAAAAAAAAAAAAAAGAGAGATGGATTCATTTTTGTCCTCCGCAATACAGTACAAAATATTTAACTTTTTATTTAATTTCATGACATCTTCAGACATACTTGAGGTCTTTTAGAGAAGGTCTGACAATCCTCAGAAAGTCTGACTTCACTACTTGAGAAATAGTGCAGTAAAAATATGTAATTTTGATGGTGTGGAATTACCTGAGGTCAGGCAGGTGTAACTTCCTGTGCCAAAATAATTATGCAATAGATGTAAAAGTTGTGATGACTGAACTTCAAAAGCTGCTTTCAATGAATCACATTAATTTGGCATCAAAATGTCCATATCATATTTCATTTAATGTCTCTGTGTTATTAAAACATTTCTGAATAGCCTTTCTGAATGGACCAAGACATTGTTCACCTTCATGTTGGGTGTTTGTACCTTCATATATAGCCATGCTTAAATATTTCCATTTCAGTATAGTAAGATCTTAGGTAAGAAAATTTGCACAAGGTTTTCAGTTTTCAAGGGGTAATGTGAATTCAAAGTGATAATATATAAGCAGGGAATGGGGGGGTATAGCCCCCACAAAGTGACTGGCGAAGGGGGCCTACCTTCCTACACAAATGCTGCATCACATGGGTTAGGGACATTCAGATATTAATTGAAAGAAATTTTTATTATTATCACTGAGGACAGAACTATGAAAACAGTGTCATTATTCTGTCTTCTACCTGAAAGAAGCTTGTGAACATTCGAGGTAGTGGTCTCATTTCTTCACTGTTGTCCAATTATTATTTTTTTCTGCTGCTACATTAATATAGTTTAGGTAATATTTATACATACATGCATGCATGCAGGTATATATGCTTTCAGATATTTGTTAATCTACATCATAACAGTGAGTAGAAAAATTCCATGGTGCCAATGATGCAGTGCAATGTATTCAGTAAAACAAAAAAAGAAAAAAAAATTAGGCTGCAGAACAAGATATATAAACTGAGCCTATTCAGCTTATTAATGCTAAAAATATATTTATTTCAATTAGGGTCTATATTAGATCATTGAAGTGCTAATACTTTGAATGGTCTAATATCGACCTGAAAACAGCAAATGCTGAAAATAGCGAAGCTGCAGATAACAGAATTTTTTCCTATGGAAAGAATTTGGTTGTCCGTTTCTGTTGCTTTGCTATTTACAGCACTGTGGTGGAAAGTTACAGGTTGGGTTCAGGTAAGTATGCGATTATGTGGACATTGGAGTTAGGGCGGGGTATGTGAGTTAGGGTTAGGGCGCAGGTGAGGTGAGTGTGCGATAGTGATAGACTTTAGGGTTAGGGTGGGGTATTTGAGTTAGGGTTAGGGTGCAGGTGAGGTGAGTGTGCAATAGTGATGGACCTTAGGGTTAGGGTTTGGGTTAAGGATAGTGGATAGATAGTACTGTATGTACAGTTTAGTGTAGGGTTAAATGTAGGATTCGAAGTGTATGTGTGTTGATTGCTGTTTTTTTTTTGGTGTGCTTGTGTTGTGTGTGTTTCTCGGAACAGTGAATTTTTTCCAAGGGAAAAAAAATGCTGTTTTGAGCTTTCAATGTTTTTAGATATTATGGTTAGAAGTTCAAGGTTGTTGTATTCGATGAGGAGCTGTTTCGTTGAACTGATATAGACCCTTTCAATTATTAAGAGCATTGAGATAGAAGATATATGACATTATTCTGCAAATGAATCTGCATCCTATTGAAGTTTATATTTATACAGGGTATGTTGGCAGTTTGTCTTCATGAACAATGGCAGTCAGAATCTTAATTTTTAGCACAATACAGAATCCTGTTATTCAAAGTTCCAGTTTGAAATATTGGACAAGTAAACTATTATAAGAGCCAGTATTAGGGATGATGTTTCCAGTAGATGAAACAAAATGCAAACATGCACATAAAAAAGGAACAAAAATGGATGCATGGTAGAGGATGCATAATCCCACATCTCCCCGTTGTCCATTCCATTATATAAATTGTGGACCGAAGTACTCCAAACACAATGTGGCAAATCCCTTGGGTAAAGAGCATGTTGCTAATGTACCATACATTTTATTTGGTCAAGAAATCTTTAAACTTGACATAATTCATGACAATCTTTAAATGCAGATGTAAGCAACACAAACATGATGGCAAACCCCCATGTGTATTGCCATGGAAGAGCTAAAGGCCATAAAATAATCCCTGGGCTCATTAACAAAGCTTCTGAAAAATACTGCCATGGATGTACAACTAATAAAAGTGATTCTGCTTCATATGAGGGAGAATTATGTAAAACAGAGAAAGCATTAGCAGAAAAGCAAGCAGAGCTCATATAATTAAAGATGTATCAGTTATGCATCTGAACCAAGTTCAGTAAGTAAGCATTTATACACAAGGGCTTGGTAGCAGGAAAACAGGGACAGGTGAAATAATTTATGAATAACAGGGTTATACAAAGGCCTAGAGGGCAGTGAACCAAAGCTCTTCATTAGAAAAGAGCTTTAATAATAGCCACAACAGCAAATGTCATTGAGAGAACTTACTGCACAAATTATAAAAACAGTAGTACAAACCTCCCGACATACATCATAATCAGATGCCAGGACTATAATGCTCAGAGAGGGTCCTCAATGTTGCCAGAGAGAGGGACAACAAGGGAAAATTAGCTGAGTATACAGTCAAACTAACTTCTGAGTACAGTGTAACTATAGTTGAAAAGAATGCATGGTACACTTTTCACTGATTCCACAATCTAGGGTATAAGGCGAGCCTTAGATTTTTATGCAGTGTTTTGTGTGAATAAAGGGAAGCTACAATCACATTTTTTTCCCCAAAGGAGGCAGAAAGATATCTGCAGGTGACAATTGCCAACCCTAAACAGACATATGCAAAGGCTATTCAGATAATGGCCAGGGTCATCAAAGGGGAAAAAGTGAGATCAGTCTACTTTGAGCTTCACTCCAAAACAACAGCAGCATAAGAAAGGGGGTCTATATTAGAACACCGAACATTCAAAATGTTGAGTGTGCTAATATCGAACCCTACCAATCAAAAATACTAAACATTGAACATTCAGAACAGCGAATTTTTTCCTAGGGAAAAAGTTGCTGTTCCAAAACACATACACACAACACAATCACACCAAACAAACAGCAATCCACATACATACACCTAAACTCTTACACCTAACTCTACACTAAACTATACACGCACCACTAACTATCCACTTACCTTAACCCAAACCCTAAGCCTAAGGTCCATCACTCTTGCACACTCACCTCACCTGCGCCCTAACCCTAACTCACCTAACCCGCCCTAACCCTCACGTCCACACAATCGCACACTTACCTGACCCGAGCCCTAACCCTAACTCACCTAACATGCCCTAACCCTCACGTCCACACAATCGCACACATAGATAACCTGCACCCTAACCCTAACTCACCTAACCTGCCCTAACCCTCATGTCCACACAATCGCACACATACATAACCTGCACCCTAGCCTAACTAACCTAACTTGCACTCAATCGCACACTTACCTGAACCCAACCCCTAACTTTCCTCCAGAGTGCTGAAAATAAAGAAGCAACAGAAACGGACAACTGAATTCTTTCCCTAGGAAAATATTTAGTTTTCTGTTTCTTTGATATTTTCAGCGTTTGCTGAAAACAGGTTGATATTAGAACACTCAACATTTTAAATGTTCTGTCTTCTAATATAGACCCTAAGAAAGGCATGGATGAGGGGAAGGCAGAGTAGGAGGACAAGGAACATAAACATACTTAGGTGAGGGAAGCTGTGTCCAGGAAACAGTCTGAAGATCATAATAGGTCTGAACCCCTTGGCATTCTTAGCACTGTTGGAAAGTTGGAATGGCAGGAAGAAATTATGTTCTCCATACAGAAAATATCACTAGCAGAGGTCAGTGTCCTGGAACAATCATGGGGTGACCAGGCCAAGATGTAATCTATAATAAAAAAGTGTCCCCAATCCCACTCCAGCTATAGAAGTGAATTGAAGGACAGTGCATTTAGCATCAAACGTCTGCCTGTCTAAATATCGTTTTTTAGCTGGGGAGTGATATTAAAGCATCAGGATGGTATGTTTTTTTTTCAAACTTAACAGGGCAGTTACTTTTAATGTATATTGTTTGCTGTTAAACAACATTAAATTTACATCCACCCATGCAGCAACTGTGGCTTATATAAATATTTTTTTAACCTTTAACCTTTTGTCTATGTGGCAATCAGACTTAGATGTCCTTTGTGTGTCCATGTTACACCTTTTGTAGCACGGGTTCAAAATGAGCACAACGGGCCAGAAAGCATGTACTGGTCTGTGCAAGTGCATACTGTTTAATTCCTGTCTTGTCAGTTAAAGATCATCGGCAAATTGCAATTGTTAAGATAAACTTTGAAGTGGATTTCAATGTTTGTTATAAACTGTCTTCTGTTTCTTTAGAACCTGCTAGAGTAAAAAACAATTGTGATGCAACATAATAACTTCTAACTCAACAAACCTAACAACTAAACATAAATTTACTGAGGCCTATAGAAAGACTCACAGTCCCTATGATATCCATTTTGTGACATAGAATGCAAACAATGACATTTCATCTATTAAAGCTTGTTGCCATTACTGATTATAAAGCAAAACTCCATGAATTGGTCATTTTTTTGCAGGAGTACAGGTTTGGCTGTACTAAAATAGAAAGGTCAAAAAGGCCTGTCTTGTGCAAGATCCTCTTAAAGGGAGCTGCTATTTTAATGCATCAACACTTGAGAGTAGATTGTGGAATAGTCTTATAAGGATGATCAAGGTCAATGGATAACTCACAAAGTCAGTATTACATAGGACCCTTGTATATTAGCCAATATATACAGTCACAATGATGATGGCCCTGAGCCAATGCATCTTTTTGGGGAACACTCACTCCCTTTTTCACTCTTCCTGAACACTGCATATTGGAGAGACATTAATGCTTTTAAACACCCTTTTTTAGATTGGATCCCCAGTTGTACTCTTTGTCTTCTCAATATCTCTAAGGATTTGACTGTTACAATGATGATCTGCACTTAGCTGAGGTGTGGAAAACTTTGAATCCAAACAGATTTGCCTATACATATTCTGCATTGGGGTTGTGTACTGTTTTGAATTTTGTCTGGCAATAACTGTGCCCTTTCACATCATTATTTAGCTACATTCTATTATACCAAAAAAAAAAAACTATAAAAAGAAATACCAGTGGAAGTTGATCCCTTTATTACTGCAACACAGAGACTCCAGTAAGTATTACAGCACAAACTAAAGGTCTCTTGGGATATATACTCCCCCAAAAGTTCCAGATATGTTTGCACTACAGCAACTGTTTAAACGCATATGTAGAGAATACTCTAAAGATATTCAGGGGCAGCATAAAACTGTAGTGATGTCAAACTTGGATACTTTAACTGAGTGATTGAATATCTTACGACAGAATTAAAAAATATATTAATCAGAGGTCCACTGGATGATAAAATAACTAATATAACATATAAAATAAATGCAATATCATCACTTTCATATAAACTAGGAAAGAAACAAATAATTCAGATAAACTTTGGGCATAACCTCCAATAAGATTATGTCATAAAATGCAAGAATCATGCACAAATTGCAATATTCTGGCCATTACAGTTAGCACCCATAGAAAATAAGTCATATATTGATGGAAGAACATTTTCTGTTAATATTGATACATAAGTATCAGGGTCTGGAGGAGGCCTCCTTTGCTGCAGGCATGCCACCCCCAGATATCCTGGCAGACATGATGTCAATACTAAAAACCCTGTCATGGTCCAGGAAATAGGGCAGCATTAGTTAAAGATAAGGCACCTGACATTGATGGGCTCAATACCAAATTTATATCCCCACTAATAAAAGTAACCTCTTACCTGTACTAGAATATATGGAAAACTCATTTTCAAAATGGAAAAAGTAAATCCCGTCTCCATTTTCTCAATAAAACTCAGGCTGCAAAAAATGTTTATTCTCTCAAGATTCTTATTCGTCCTTAGACATTTGGGATAGGAAAAAAAACGTAAAATAATAAAAAGTTGCATGTCACAGTTGGAAAAGGAAGTTTTGGTGTCTTAAACTTAAGGGATATGGCAAACCTATCATGTCCTATCTTTATGTCAGAACAAGGACACTTTCCCTGCCCATATGATTTTGCTTTGAATTTTTCTTTCACTCCTTATCAAGTCATCAAGTTAGGATTTCCATTTTTCAAAATATGGGATCTTGGTGGAATAGAAGGGAAGCTATATCATCTAAAGGGAGGGGGGTGTCCTTACCACTAGGAATACTTTTTTATGGAATCACTCAGAATATTCAGATTACAGGTAAATCAATATAATATGATAACTGGAGAGTGGTTAAGTACTCATATTTCAGATTTATGGGAGAATGCTGTGTTTATGTTGCAAGCATGGGACCACAACAAAATGACATTCCCTACCATGAAAACTCAGTGGTGGCATTTTTTTCAAGTCAAGGCATATACTTTCTTTTTTGTGGCAAGTGTATGTAGGGATACCCCTGAAAATTTGTTTTTGGCTCAATTATATCTTGAGGGATAGCTTTAAGAAAGTAATACATAAAGAGGTAATACAAAAACCTGTCATTCATGCTTGATAGAGGGTACCCATCATTATTACAAGGGAATCTAAATGAATGGAACAAGATGTTAAATGATAAACTTCCTCAGGGAGAATGGCCTTACACTCTTAAAACAATGTAGGATAACAGATGGCTGTTATTATCCAAATTCTCATTTATGGAACTCTTGTACTGTTGGCACATAACTCCAGTGGACTTATTTAACCATAATTGGGCTTTAGAGGATTTATCTTGTCATTGTCATTGTCACAGATGAAGAGCTAAGTGTTTGCATCTTACATGCCAATGCCTGAAAGCATGCAAAGTTCATCACCTGATACAGAAAAGTATTTTGGCAGTGTTTTCCGGTTTGCATTGCTTGGACCCTACAGACACAGTTACCCCTATGCAGGATTTGAAATTTTGGACTTTATGTATGGATTAATACCGTAGTTTCCACACATCTTTCTTATGTATTTATATATTGGAAAAATCAACCAGTGCTTGTTTTTTTTTATTTTCACTAATTAAATTATACACTGGTTAAGTGGATGCATTAAGCAACTGATGCAAAGAAATGATTTCAACATTGGAATGTATCTGTGTATAAATTTCATATCTTTAATAATTTTATTGGTGTGACATTTAATTTTTTATTAACACATATGTAATTTGGTTACTTTTAAGTATCGCGACAATCATGTTACCTTTTTATATGATCTACTGTTCAGAGTTTATCATGATATTTCAATAAAGTTTTCTGGATTAAAGAAACAAAATATGTAGAATATAAATAACTTTGTGGTGCATAAAAGGTAAACAATACATAGCCATGGTAAAGTAGCCCATGTTGACCTTTGATCTGGAATTGTATCTATTTTCATATGAATAGTTACTCGTTTATTAAACTTGAGAGCAAGGTGCATTGGTTGTGAACAAATCAGAGAAGAGTCAGTAATGCCTAGCTATGAATATTGATTACTAGACTAGACTTCCCAGTGACATAATAAATAAGTGGGCTATAATAAAGTATAGTGTTCTATTCAATTCTCTGGCAAATGAAGAAGGATAAACAAATGAACTTTATATCTAAATCAACAAAGGAAAAAAATAAAGAACCATCAGAATAAAGTCCAAAACTGCTGCAAAACAATCCATCCATCCATCATTTACCCCCTTTTTTGCACATGGGGTCAGGGTGTCAATTCAACAGTGACAGTCATCTTGACCCAAGGTTTGCACCACCGTGTGGCTAGCCCTGCAGCAGTAGTTCATTCTTACCACTCAATTGCACCTACAGGCAATTTAGAGTGTCCAGTCCACCTATTGCATGTCTTTAGAATGTGGGAGGAAAGTGGAGGAAACTCATGCAGCTGCAGGGAGGACATGCAGGCTCTGCACAGAAGGCACCCCAGCCGAGAATCAAACTGGAGATTCTCTTGCTTTGAACTGACAACCCTAACCACTGCACCACCGCTACCACCCCAAATGCTCCAATTTACAAAAATAATAAACAACCTGATGTAGCAAAAGTGAAAACTTGTTAGCTTTGTATTATTGCATACTAAATTATTCTAGAGCACAGTGTTGGGAGACTGATTATTTTTATACTCTGTAACTAAATGACAGTGGGTGTCTCATTTGTCCTTGTTACTTTTCACATATAAAGTTTTAATATGATGATGCAGCCTATCTTAATATTTTGTACTGAATGCCACAGTGTATCCCATGCCTGCTAACTGTACAGGATAGTTATAACATTTTTTTATTTCATATTCTGAGTTCTAATTTTCTTTTAAACTGGCAGTATTTTAGTTGTTAAAATGCTCAAATTAGAGCTATGCATTTAAACAGCCCAAAATATTGTGCTCAGGTTGTTGTACTGGATTCAGATTAAATCATTAGCACAGTAAAACATTATCAGAGTGTTGCTGCACATCTGAATACATCATCTTTGGCTAAGGCATTAAACTTACTTCCCATCAAGCTGAGTTGCTTTTGCTAGCTCTAATAAATATAAAACACCCTGTGGCAGTTAACAAAAAATAATTTGTTTTATTAAAATATTTTTATATGTTGCATCTCAAGAAATCAGGAGAAAAATACTCATCACAAGCATGAAAACATGTAAAACAAAGGAACACCAAATTATATACAGAATTATAATTCCACATTCTCCCAACACATTTTAGTACATAACAGAATGAAAAGGCATTAGTAGCATTTCTCTGTCTATTCATTTGACTACCCGTACATACTTTATCAAGAGTTTGCTTAATGCCCATCTCTTTAATATAATATTGTATGGGTTCATAGGTGAATACTAGGCTAACTGCACTGAAGGGCCATTTTAACCCTAGGCAATAAGCCAAGGTGAGAATCAAGCCTTGTATTGTGAGCCGATGAGGCAAAGACTTTAACCATCATGCCAAACCTCCCACCCATATTACACATTTTCCCATATCCCAAACTGGTAAATATGACCATACTAATTCTTCCTGAACTCAGTCTGTCCCTCATATTATTTAAATAGATTTGGAAAATATCAAGTTTCTCTAAATGTTCCACATCACTCATCAAATCCCAGAAGCCATTAATTCCCTTTCAGATAAATAAAAATGTTGCATGGATTTAAATCAGAAGAACTTAAGCATGCAATTCTACTATGTCAAAAACTGATAATACTGAAAAACGAACTGTGCATGTCAGACACCACAAGTGTCATGTGAATAGAGGTCATGGTGTACTTGCATAAACAGTGGCTCCATTTAAATAATACATTTTAAATGAAAATTTACCTTTTTGGAACTTTTTGAATGCGAATAATGGTTCCATGAGGGTTGGTAAGTTCAGCCTTTTCTCCACTATAGTGCAGTCTCAGAATTAGTATATATCATTAGCAGGGTGTGTGAGGGGTGCAGGGGCTCTTGCCCTCCTGCAATATGTTTAATTTTTTTTTCTTGTTAAATAAATTGGTTAACTGGAGCTGCTGTTTGCAGTAGTACACCACAGTCTCAATTACCATGACTTGAGCATTGTCTGACATGCACAGTTGTTTTTCTCTCAAGTTCATAATGTGGAAGGATCAGAAGATCGGAACACCAGAAGTGTGAAATTCAAAATCTCTAATGCGGGAGATTTTGAATTAGTGGTTCTGGTGTTGCGCTGTGTTTGTGGATTCAGGTAAGGGTTTATGTTTAAGGTTGTTGGGTAGGGGCTGTAGTGTGGGTTAGTGTGTGCTGTTACTGTGATGTGTGTGTGCAAGAGGAATGTAGTTTGTGTGGTGGTGTTTTGTGGCTGTGTGTATGTAGTGCGACCTTGGAGTTAGAATATTTAAGTGGGGGGGTGGAGGCTGCAGCCCCCTACATGGGGGGGTGCAGGGGGGCTTGCCTCCCTGCATATCATAAGGGTAGGTATGTGTGCTTCTTTAGTTGTGTTCGTGTGTGTTGTAATTGTGTTTGAAAGTGTTGGGAGTTTGAATTTCGCGGTTTTGTGGTTTTGGGATTTAGGGCTTCGTGATTGTGTAGTTCTGGGTATTTGGATTTTCTACTTTATAGGCTTGAGATTCTATAATTCAACATTTCAGCAGTTCGAGCTTATAAAGTGAATCTCTCTCTCTATGTATGTATATATATATATATATATATATATATATATATATATGTATATATATATATATATATATATATATATATATATATATATATATATATATATATATATATATATATATATATATATATATATATATATAGTGTGTGTTGAGAGAGAGAGAGATTTTTTTTCTGGGAAAACCCTGTAAACATATCTGTCTTTTTCCCAGGTGAGATACAACTGGAGATGTAAGGAATTACACACTCTAACCCTGACTGCAAAAACAGATCATTATCAAATCAGAGCCTTAATCCTCTGAGCTAACTATGGTTTATTAGTAAGAGTAGCCAAAACTCCTGTTTAATCTGAGGTTTTAAATTTCACCTTTTTTCAGATGGCTGATGCTAGCAAGGCTTTCACTTTACTCATGAGGTGAATCTATTTGGAAGATAATTATATTTGTGGAGGACTGGCAAGGTGTAGGGGCTATAGCCCCTTTATTTGGTGATGTTATATGCGTTGACCCATAATAAAAAAGAAACTGGTTATTTTCACAAGCATGGTTTCATTTTGATGGAAAATGGAAACTGCATTTGTTTAGATAGCTTTGTTTTCTACACTTTACCATTTTACTCATGAGTGTTAACCCAAATCCTTCTATTCTACCTACCCCCAACCCTACGTTTTTTTCCTTAGAAAAAAAACTTTCCCTGACAGTAATACTATACAAGACACATATACTCACTTCACATAGATGCATAACACTAAAGTTATTACCTAGTCTACCCCTTATCCTAACCCTGAGCTTAACTTTAAACCTAACATTTACCAAGAAACACTCACACATACACATGTCTTGTGACATACAAAAACACACATACAAAAATATTAAAGCTATCCCCTCCTCTAGCCCTAACTCTAAAACTAACCTGGAAATACTCGCACACACTCTCCTACAACAAATGTCCACGTTTTTAGCATTTTCTAAAACTTCATCAATAAACCCTACTCACCTTCACACACGCACATTTTTTGCTTAGTAGGATTAGTCACTGTTCTTCACTTCCAGCACTCAATAACATGCTGTTTTGAATAAAGCAGACAGTGGTAGACTATTGTTAGTAACTTAGTTCATAGCTGGGGTATGAATTAGCAGCTAAGTAAGCAGCTTTGGTAAGAGATAGTAGCTTAGCCATGGCAATTTTATATATGCGCATCAGCCAAGTTTGCAGTCTGGAAGTCTTAGGCAGAAGGTGTCATGGCAGTCATTGAATGAGGAGCTCCGGGTGTGCAAAACCACAGCAAGGTAATCAAGTGGTAACAAAGACTAAAATCCAACACCGTTCCTAAGGCAGTCACATTTTTTTTCAGTAGTAACCTCACAAAGAGAAATAAAATAAATTGATTATGGTAAGATAAGGTCATTAAAGAAACCACCTAATGGGGTTAAATCCCTCCTATATCCACTTCTGAAATTTAGTTTGGTATGTTCATCAAATTATTAGTGTAGATATTGTTTTACTTTGAGATTTACAACCAAGATACCACATTTGCATTCTCCATATTTCCTTCACCAGCACTACCTTTGCATATGATAGGCTTCCTTCAGTTCTCCAATTGCCATCCTTTTTCACAGAGAAAGTCTGTGGTTAAGGAGCAACTGGTTAGGGCTGTGTGAATGGTCACTACAGACACAGACTTTAGGGATGAGTGTAACTTCATGAAGGATTTGTTTTTAAAAACAGGGTACCCTTTGAACTTGATTCTGGATTTGGTGGATGAAGTTCAGTCAAAAAGAGACAGGGGAATTTATTTACCCATACTTAATCAGAATATAGTACACCAGACAAATACAAGTCGGGTTGTAGAAGGCATAAGTCCTTATAGTTTTATTCTAACATTTAGGTTGGATGCTAAAACAGTGACAGCTATAGTTCAGAAAAATTGGAATTTGTTTATGAATGACGTAGCATTGAGGAACAAACTCCAGGGTTACCCCACTATAGTTTATAAACGGGGACCCGATCTAAAACAGTTACTGGAGAGGAAACTGAGGAAGGTAAGAAGCTTGTTAGGTATGTCTAAGTGTAACATGTGTCGGTATTGTAAACACATGGAGACAGGACACACCTTTAAGGTGAGGGGTAGGAGGTACAAAACAGGGGGTAAATTCAACTGTCAGAGTAAACAGGTGGTCTATCTAGCAAGGTGTTCCCACTGTCCGGTCTTCTATATTGGAAAGACCGACAGAAAATTGCGATGAGTGTATGAACACATATATGCTATAGGGAGACAAAAAGAAGAGAATGCCTTTGCGAGACACATAATGGACAACCCATCCCATAGTTTTACCTTTAAAGTTATAGATCAAGTCCTTATGGATAATAGGGGGGGGGGGCTGAGTCTTTGATTCTGGAACGTTGTGAATTAATTTGGCAACTTGGAGTAGATGCTTGTCACAACCCAGGCATCAATGAATTGAGTTCCATCATGTGTATTTTAAGACTGAAAAGTTTGAGTAGATAAATAGTAATCATTTTCAAATGTACAGTTTCTTTTGCACAATGATGTGAGAGAATGATTTTGCTTCATTAAAGTTCATCATAAATTAATATAATTCATTATATTAATTACAAATATTATTTTTATAGTAGAGTTTTTCATATTAAAACATTAGGACTATGTAATATTGTTTAAACATATACATACACATGACTTTTATGGGTTTACCAATTTTTAATGTGTCATTTGATTTTTTTGATTTTTTAGTTTTTAATTTGTGATAAATTTTGCTATGTCCACAAAGTAACAGGTTAAGTAAATTCGGCACATTTCTTTGTTTTATTCATTTACTTATTCATTTTCTTGATGCTTAAATGTTTTTAAAGTAGGATATATTTATTGAGTGATTTGCTGTTGCTATCTGGCACTATGAAACTGTAACAAAAAGAATGTACCACTTTAAAAGTTTGTAAAGCTGGGGAGGGGCTTGCGAGTGTTCCACTATGCAGGCAACCTTTCAATGCTTGTCTAGCAATCGTGTGACTAGGTGGAGGGAAATTTAAACCCCTGTTTCCTGTGTAGGCTTTTTTCTAAGGAAGTTGATTTATTAATTTCAACGAAAAGCTTTTTTATGTGCTTAAATTCTATGTTATAGTATATTAAATGCACTTTGGATTTATTCGACTTGTGTATGGCGTTTATATTATGACATGCCTGTCTGTTTCATAGGTAAAGTAATATATAAGTGAGCATTTTAGTGTACGTGGTATAGATATTATAGCACATTTAATGTTTTAAAGATATTTTTTTAAGATAGTCAGTCAGTAGGGTCTTGCTTTACAATACCATATGCATCTATACCATCTGCAGTGGACACATCCAGGGTACTCTTTTTGCTTATCTAAATGCATTTTAGTCTATACATAACAATGATATCACAAGTTATGGCATTCACCATAAGTAATAATTGTATCAGCAGACAGGTTCAGTGAAAGATGAAGCAAAAGAGTACTGCAACAAGAATCATGACATCAGGTCTACGTTCCTCTGTTCCTCCACCTACTGTGTGTAGGGGTCTTCACACACACAGCCCCATCTTATTTAATTTAACCTCTTCAGAGAATGTAAAAACACCGTGTGTGGGAGGGGGAGATAACTCTTCCACTCTCTTTCTTAATTTAATCGACTCCAGACCCTTGGTAGAGGTTCCAGTTTCATTTAAGCTTAATATTGATCCAGTGGGTCTCGATGACTTGCACACTTATTGAAATCACCATGTGTCTTAAATGAACAACCATTAGTATTCATTAGTATGCAGGCTATTAGGATTAATAAGATGTCAAAAATGTAAATCTGCAAATCCCAATATCACTGATATGCTTTTTACAAATTATGTATACAGCTTCTTTTATAACTATCTTGATCAATATATGCAATGTGACTTCTAGATGTCCCTTAATAAAAGGACTAGTATTTCTGGTCAAATAAGAGGTAGAGATGACTACCTTATTTATAAAAATGAATCATGAATTCTAATTACTAACCTGTGAGTCATAAATAAGTAAAACATTGCCCTTTCTAAACTATTTATAATGTTTTACTTACCTCAACAGAATGTAGTTATGGCATCAGCACGTGTGGCAATCTTCCAGTAAGTGATGGCCACACTCCACCACCATCATTCAGCATTGTGTCCATTGTTAACTCAATAATTCAGTCCTTGTCTTAGAGATTCATTAATAAGAATAGTAAAAAATATCTATGTTGGAAAGCTGCTTGTTGAATGTAGAGTCCTCTCATTTCCTTCCAGTAGTGCCACCTTTTAGTTTCAGAGGTATGAGATTTCTCTTTAAACAAGGCACATCTTGAAAGATATGATGTTACAGACATTAACTGAGGTCAGGACCACTGTGTCCAAGTGTAATGCACTTTCCTGGGAGCAGCAATCCAAGGTTAGGTCATAAATACCATCCCTCCTGCAGAAGAAGTTTCCTGCATGACCCAGCTGGCTCATAAATTGTCTGTAGGTGAAAGGAAGAGTTTGTAGACCTGGTGATTAATGCAGGCACTGCGACAATTAAAAAGAGTGAAAAACAAAGGTGAGGGAGACGCACCATATTGTTTGCACAACGAGTATCTTCACTGTGCCTTTGTTGTATTTCTTTTTTACACCACAATATTGCTTACCACAACTTACCTGGCAGAGTAGAGAGTTAAACGCCTAAATATATAGTGCAGGTCATAATGATTGATAGCTGAGATTCAATGTCTAAATGCTGATAATGTTTGGTCTAAGAAAAATTACTGATTTTGCGGTGACATCATTGAAGCTACATGGCTGTGCTTCTTAGATGAGGGTGATGGTAAGTCTCCAAGTTTTTATATTAGTAAAGGAGGACAAAGCTTAGAATCAGATTTCATACCTACATACCCTAACACCAGTCAAGACCAGTGAGATGTGTTTAAGGTACTTGACTGATGTATCACTATTCTACTATATCACATAACTAGTCTTACTGTCAATTAGCACATGTGACTATCAAGGAAGGAAACAGACCAGTAGTCTCCAGTGTCTGTTTCTCAGTGCATAATTATTTTTTTGTATTTATTTTACATTTCTTGACCAGGAAAGTCCATCTGGATAGATGTTCATTTTCAGCAGTGGCCCGGGGAGAAAAGCTCCACAGGTTAAGAACAAATAACTATGAGATATCTACATAGCAAGCAAATTTTCATAAGAAAACACATGATTTAATAAGATTCCATAGTTTTAAATTTACAAAGTACAATATTCATTGGTAGTTGCAAGTTTTAACAAAATTCCATAGTTTAAGTTGGAGTAAAGTAGTACTTAGTTTGTACTGGTTTCCAGTAATAACATTGATTGAGACAAATGTAAGTAATAGGAGGTTGGGAGTGGATGTTAGGGTTAGTTTTGTGAGATGTGGTTGGGTTTAAAGTTGGAATGTGTCTAATTGCTGACTGTTGGTGTGGGTGTTCACAGGTGAGGCACTATAAGGAGGAGTCACGATTCTTCTTGAAGGGATAGAAGTGAAAAGGAGCACGAGAGTGGGTCAGAGGGTGTGTAGAGTATGGGTCAACCTGGTGGGTAGCAAGGGCATAGCCATGTGAGTTTTATGTGTTATTTTAGTAGCTTTTTGAATGTAACCATTGAGTTGGCTGAGGTAATAGCAGAAGGTAATGAGTTCCAAATTTTACTGATTTAGTTAGGTAAGAGGGAGTCACCTGCTGTGTTATTGCTTTTGGTCACCTTGATTAGTCTTTTTTTCACTAGAGTGAAGTTGTCTGGTATTAGTTTGTAGTTTAAGTAGATTAGATAGTGCTGTTTTTTTTCAGAAATTAGTAGGAGTTTCTGGGTGAAAGAAAAATGATGGAATGAGAGGAGATTTGGGCACTCAAGCCAGTTAAGTTGATTTGGTGAATGGTAGTGGTGGGCATGGTAGGAGGCACCAGTAGCAAATTTTGTAATTTGATTGTAGCAGATGTTAAGTTTGGCCATTTGAGTTTGGGGTAGGTTGGTGAAAATGGGAGCGTTGTAGAATAGTGCAGGGAGGAGGTGGGTTTGAGCTATGGTTATTCTAGCAGGTTGGGTTAGAAATGGTTTGTTTTTATAAAGACTGCCCACTTATTTGTGAATGTTTTTAATAGTTTGATTTATATGTAGATCAAACTTGAGGTTGTTGTCTATGGTCACTCCTAGCAGTTTAGTATGAGTGTCTGGAGAGATTATAGTCCCATCTCTGGACACAATATTGAATGTGTTGGGCATTGAGATGGATTTGTTTGGTTTAAATAGGAACAGTTTGGTCTTTTTGGGATTAAATAATAGGCTTTTGTTAAGAAACCTGGTTTCTGTAATTTGCAAGGCTTTTTGGGTAATGGAGAGGAGTTTGTGTGGGTTGTTGGCTGAGCAGACTAATGTTGAGTCATCAGCATATTGTATGACAGTTGCATCTTGGCATATGATGTGGAGATCATTAATGAAGATGGAGAATAGAAGGGGTCCCAGAATGGACCCTTGTGGGACTTCTGTGGTAATAAGCAGCAGTGAGAATAGGTTGTTGTCCAATCAAACTGCTTGTTATCTACCATGTCGATAGTTTTGGAACCATGCTAGTGCATGGTCACTAAGGCCAAGATTAGTAAGGGAGTGGAGTAGTTTGGGGTGGTTGACCATATCGAAGGATTCTGACAGGTCCAAGAATATTGCAGATGTTATTTTACCTAAGTGCCTGCTTCGGTTGATGAGGTTTGTAAAGGAAAGAAGGACTGTGGTTATACTGTGGGTAGGGTGGAATCCATGCTTGGTAGGAGAGAGAAGTTGATTATTAAGTAGGTATAGCATAAGTTGGTAGTGTATAGATTTTTTAATAATTTTTGCTAGTGGGGATAGGATGGCAATAGGGTTATAGTTGGTGAGGTCAGTGGATGTTCCACCTTTATGTAAAGGGATGATGTAGGAGGTTTTCCAGATTCGTGGGGTGGTGCTTTCTGATATAGATCTGTTAAGTAGAATAGAGATTGGCTATGCAAGTTCATTAGCAGCAAACTGGAGGTATTCTGCTAGGATGCTAACTGCTGCTAGGCTAGTAGGTTTAAGTTTGGATAGTAATTGTTTGACATAATTGGTAGGATGGGTTGGAATTGGAAGGTAGTTTGGGGACTGACTGCAGGTTTGGGGATATTGCTAGTAGTAGTAGTGGGTTGTTGTTGAACTAGTTTAGAGATGGTTTCTATGAATTCGCCTGTGGAGGTTGGCGATGGGGTGGAGGGTTTCCCGGGGTGAAGTAGGGAATGCTTTATTTATAAAACATATAAAAGAAGATACAGAAACTTGGTCTTCTAAAGTCTGAATAAAAATTGCAAGTGTTGGTCATTTTACTCAGATATATCTGTTATTACCTAGTAAACACTCATTTGTGTGCAAGATACGCACAATCTTCCCTGCTGTCCTGGTCAGGGACACATACAATGAAAATCATGATATCTGAATGCAGACCACTCAGTATTTAAGAACCTTCATGTTTTTTATATTCCTTATCATTTTAGATAAGAATACACCATTCAAGAAAGGAGAAGGAAGGCTAATATAATGGCAAAGTTACTGAATCCTGCTTGTTTCCAGCACTGATGTTGAACAGATCTTCCTTAGAATCTTTTCATAGAGTATTGATAGTTATCTTGTGATGCAGCACCCTTAGTGCTTTGATGAATTTATTGCAAATGGAGTTGTGGGCCTTACTCAGGTCAGCCATGGCCATGAACATCAAGTATTGGGCCATATGTCATTCCCAGTACCTTTCCTGGATCTGCTTGGAAGTAAAATTATATATGTTGTCCCATGGGATTATATGAATCCATTCTGAGATTTAGGTAAGTCTTTTTCAAAACTCAGAATGATATAGTAGAAGGAATATACATGGCAACTTTCCATGCATTGCGCAGTGAGGTAAGGCCCTATTACTTTCAACCCACTGACTCATATCCCTTACTAAACACTGTTATTATGAAGCAGCCCTCATGTTTTCTAGAACCTGTCACCATTTCATGTTTGTATTATGATTTCCTGGAGTTTCGTTATTGCTTCATCACCTAATATTTTAGCGGCTTCATTTGGCATGCCAAATAATGCTGCATCTTTTTTTTTAGCACTTTTAATGCTTTAAAAAGCATTCTATTCCTTCAATGTTATTTGATTCAGGAAGAGTTTGTCTTCATGGGTTTTACAGAAAATATTTAAAAGTGGCATCTCTGCCAGTGGCATGTATCCCAGAGGGATCACTGTTTAAAAAGAAGAGATGATATAATAAAGAAATCTGTAATTTTGTTTTCCTCATGCTGTTGCTGACAAGAAAGGTTATACAGTGGACAATTTGAATGATGTTCTCTTAATCACACTTCTTACTTTATACACAGCATAACTGTACCCAGGGTCCCATCTGCTCATTGTGGCTAGCTAATATTGCTGTGTATGAAGGACAGTATACAGGACTAAAGGTCAGCAGTGTTCAGTATATGTCACCCACAGAAAAAAATAATTAATTGAAACATTACCTTTTGGGAACCAACTGGAAACCACACATAGGGATGAGTAAAATATGAAACTTTTATTCCTGATCAGGCTGTAATGCATTTTCTTTTTCGGGGGGGGGGGGTTGGTACTATATATGCAATCAAAGTTAACTATGGTACTTCAGGACCATATAACATAACATTTTTTATTTGGTGAATTTTATTTATGAATTGACTTACAGTCTTGTATTTGCAAGATATATCATGCAACTTATCAAATCGTGAATACCCCAAAGGTATTTCTTTTAAATTAGTGTTTAAAAGAAATCATACCCAGAAATCTGAATTACACACTCTTAGACAGAAGGGTCTTTGATCTATCATGCAAGGGCTTGCACATTAAAGTCTGTTTCTCACTAGAACAATGAATGTGTTTCATTAGGAAACTGCAAAAGAAAACCACATATTTTATTTTAAAGCCACAGTATTGTTGAAGCATGCAAAAACATCAGTAATATTATAATGACAAATACTTCCTCCAAATAACTATATTCTTTTATCTGCCTGTTGAGATGGAATAATAAATGACTATCATTTATCAGCTTTTTGCTAAGTTTGACTTCTGGACATGTATCTGTTACAGTGTTAATATGATCCTTGAAGACAGCTGGCAAACCTCCAGGAGAATGTAATAATGGCTGCTTCCTACACTTTAAAATGGCTACAGTATAGGTGTCAGGTGAAAGCAGTTACAATTTATATCTTATGTGTCATTATCTGATGTATAATATCAGCGTGATAAAGATTAACTTTGCAGATAATCAATACCTCATTTTTTGTGTTGTGTATTTAGTGTCCTAAGATGACTGAAAATATCTGTCATATACTTAAGTAATGCACTCACATCTGCAGCTGTTACTTTTAGCAGTTTATTCATGCTTCAGCAAGTATCAAAGCTCTTTTTATAATAACTGTTAAATAGTAGTCATCACAGTGATTTCAGGTTTTCTCAGTTTAAATTACTAATGTGAGATGGCATATTATTTCCCATTAATGTTATAAACAGTTGCTTTACAGCCATAACCCCTAGATAAAAAATCATAATCTCTCTCTCTCTCTCTCTCTCGCTATGTGTGTATATATATATATATATATATATATATATATATATATATATATATATATATATATATATCCTGCAATGTTTACCTTACAATAATTTAAAAAAGGCTATTTAATGTACAAGTTTTAGTACAACACTTTATGACATCAAATCCTCATTTAGACACAGCCATTTTTTGTATCCATGTTAAAAACATGAAAAGAAAAGAGGTGTAGCACTAGAAACTGGAAAGCATGATGTGAATAATATATAAAAATACCCTCTTTCCCCCATTAGAAAGCATGTCATGCATATAATGTTGGTTTCCCCAGTTAAATCCAGTAGTTTCAATATATCATTCAAACATTTTTTTTGTATGAGAAATGCACTGTTTGGCTATTTAACACTGTTCTCTCACAAGAGACTTTATCACTAACAAAGAAAACATACTCTCAACCTTTTATCTGCAAAAAGTTGGAATGTCAACTCTCTTATGAGGTATAAATGGTCAAAATTTCAAACACTGACTAATAGCTTAATAGTAATGTAAATCAAGAAACTCCCAGGATAGTTCAAATATATTACTTTATATTCATAAAAGTCATTTTAGGTATAAAAAACTATTCAGTTTCATTCACTACAGACATCAGGTAACAGATAAAGGAAAGAACCTTAACATTGAATGCACAACAGGTTCAATAAGGAACACAGTTTGAAGTTGCAATGGGAGGAGCATTTCTCATTGATAGGTTTTCGGAGATGTTGGCTATAATAAGCAATAGCAGCAAGCATGTTGCATTTTGGTTAGCCACTACAGCATTAACATTTCAACGTATACAGTAATTAATATATACATCCAGTTTGTCTCTCTCTCTCACACAAGTTTTAATTATAAACTAACTCATCTATACTTCCTTTTTGTCTTATATATTTTGTTTATTACAGGAATGTGGCCTTGTAGAATTTGAAATGAAGATTGGATTGTTTTGCAGAAGAGGCTCATTTATCCTTCAATGAATTTTCAGAAAAAAAAATGAATGGACAATCATTGGAGTCGCACATTCAACTTGCAAAAGGAGCAATGTTCATCCATGTGACATGGACGAAGCTGAAAAATTCCCAGCCCAAAGAGGCAGAAAAGGAAAAAGAGGAAGATCATGCCTGCACCTGTTGTAAGATCAACATTAGTGGCCAATCTGGCAGGAATGCAATTTCCTGGGGAGGCACATGGAGAAGATAATGGTTACAAGCAACAGACGGGTGAATATTTACTGTCATTCACAGATGAAGAAGAGATCTGTAGGCTGTCTTATTTGAGGTTCAAAACCCTGCATTTCAAAAAGAGGCTTTACAAATTACATACAATAAAATCTGGTACATGGCAATTCAGGAATGATAGCTGCGCACTATTACCCTTAAATGAGGAAGGAGTAAAGGATGGAGTTTCAGTTTGGTCAAATAAACCTCACAACAAAGCGGCTTTATTCAAAAATAATTTGGGTGCAGGTCATACAGCTTTACACACTACTTCTCATATTATTCAGACAACAAAAGAAAAAAAATGGCACGGAGACTATATTGAGTTATTTGATCCTTTCTATAGTGACAGAGTTTGTAAGATAATGGATACATTCACTAGTGTCAAAGATTTAGTTGGAGCTCTGGCTTATATTGGTGTCAGCCTAACAATATCAGTTATGGTTTAGGACAGTCAGTTTCTAGATGTTGTATATTTTATTTTGAATATTTTAGTGAAGAGTCAGATCAAGCTCTCCCTTCATTAAGTTTTTTTTACCATCATTAGAGAGGCACACTTTGTTAAAGGTGGTCCATCATGGATGTGGAATCATCAAACATTCAGAAAGCTCAGGACTTCAAATAAAAATTTAAGGTGGGATAAATGCAGACGCATGGCTGAGAATCATGACTGTGAAACCTACAGCCAGTTTGATTGAAGCAGAATAGAATGTCATTTCCCTGGCTGAACTAGGTCATTTCAGTAGCAGGATAATTCAACCATTGGCCACTGATACCACATTATCCTATTATTATCATTATTATTGTTATTATTATTATGTGCGAGATTGAGAATACCAGGGATGAGGGAATTTGCCCTTCCTCACCTGTGATACCATCTGAAATATATAACTTTAGCATTGGCTGAAAGGTATGCTGCGGGGATTTGCGCCCTGCAAAAAGAAAACAAAAAGAGTTTAATGTATTTTAACTTGTACTTCAATTACTTGAGTTTGGAGCAGTCCTGATGAATATTTTGTAGTTCGTCAAAGGCAAACAACAAATAACAAAGAAGTGAAAGGTATCAATGTAATCCACTCTGCTACACCACTGTTTTGCAACAGAGTTTGTAGGGTCGCTATCCCAGTGGTATAATCTAAATAGGACTGGTGTAAATGGTGAACTTCTCCCTTGAAAGCAAAGAAACACCGAATAACACTGTAATTATGTGCTTGAAATGTTTTGCTTAAGGGTGAAAACTAACAAGTCGGACAGCTGTTTTTCTTTCATGTATTTAAAATGACAAGTAAAAACGGAATGTGTATTGTTGCTCATAACATACTTTGCTTCTAGGGTTTAAGTCTGTCGACTTGATACGTGCCTATAAAATTGTAATAAGGTGCAGTACTCCAACAATAAAAAATGTCTTCACATTTTTAAAATATTTTTGGTTGTTTAAAGTGAATGAGGAATGATTGCAAGTATAAGAATTTATAGTGCTCGTTTCATCTATTGCCCCGATAATGGAAAAGTACTGAATATTCATCAGATTCCAAAGTAAAGTCTTCCTGGGTTTTCAGTGCAGGTAATTGAAATTGTCCTACATATACTTTGCCTCATTTAAATAACATTTGTAAAGATAAGCATCCTGCATCTAACTGTTCCTTTAAGGAAGGTAAGGGTAATCTCTTAGCAAACTCAACAACATTTAAGGTTAGCAATTTTGTAGATACATTAGAAGAGAGGGACAAGAATTCCTTTTGGGCATTCTATAAAAATAATTACTTTTGTAGATTTAGATGAGCCATCATGGAATCATATGCATATAAAAGTTGACCATTTTAGCTATTTTACTGCAAGAGTACCCCAAGCGATAAAATGTCATTGATCTTTTAAGTAGTTTCAGTTGAGGTTTTTGATCAAGTCTAAAGTTCATGCCAACTCAGCCTCTTTTGGAAGAATTTCAAATCTACAAAAGGTAAAGAACATATTCTTGAGATCTTATTAAGTAAGAAGATTGAAAAAAGCAGGATAATTAGCCCTTTCCAGACACCACCCATTAACTGAGTTAAAGTCTATTCCCTTGATCTGGTGCCCAAGAAACAGGAAGTGGAATTCTGACTGACATATTACTTATCTTTTTATGAGAGCTCTTCAGTTAATGATGGGATTAACAAAGAAGACCCCAAAGTCCAGTATTCTACACTTGACAATGCCAAATGAGTCATCTGCAATTTCAGAGACAATTGTTTGTCCAGAATTGACAAAGGAGAATTATTTTTGCCTTGTTTCTATCTGTCTGCAATATTGAAACCTACTAGGTATGCAGTAAGAGGTTAATTAATCTCTTGAACTAGCCATACTTGTGAGTTGTTTGAAGGCTTGCTCCAATTTCAAGCACATCACTCTAGCCTTATTATGGTACTGGGAGCAAAGGCCCCCATTGCAGGCTGTGGTTCATTATTTGTACAAATTTCTTATTGGAGAAGGGGAAACTGGGGCTAAGGATGTTTTTCAAGCATTCTTAGTTCTGTCAAAGACTTGAGTATTCTACTGGCACAACACAACATTGATGACCCATTGAAAACAATCACTTTTTTAGAGAATTAGATACATGCCTCTGTTTCCTACTTTTATTAGCAAATACGTTAAAGAATATTTCCTCTCATTTACAGGATTGTTTGTACTCCAAAAAAATTTCAGTTGGTCAAGTAATAAAACTGGTAGGCCTGTTGAAATTCATTTCTAGAACCATTTTTCTGGCCTGGGCATTTATTTATACACCAGCCCAAATTTTGCGAAGTGGTTTCAAAACGCATCACAAAGTAAAGATCAACAAGAGGGTAAGAGATGATTTATAGTTGTGTTCAAATCTCTTGTTGGATTTAATTGTCATTTATTTTGGCAAGAGGACTAGGTTCCAATGATGTGTTGCAGCTATTTGTATATGTAATGGGATATTTTGTTATGGGGTTTTATGTCAATGGTCAATGGTATTCAGCCCTATGGTCTCAGTCCTGGTCACAGGACAGGTTGAAAGACATCACATTTTTAGAAACTGATGCCATTTAAAGTTGTTATTTTTATGTCACAGGAGCAACTTAGAAGCAAGAAGGTGTTTTTTAGATCAGACAATGAGGTAGATGTAAATTAATTAAAAAATCTTCCAAATCACTATGGGTTAATTCTGTTGCTTGTTTTCCTTAGTTTGTACACAAACCATTCATTGTCTGTAGAAAATATTCCTGGAAAGCATAATGTCTTAACTGATTCTTTGTCTCGCTTGCAGGTATTAAGATTCAGGCAAATGGTCCCTACTGAATCACTCGCTCCCAACAGCATCCCAGAGGAAAAGTTGTTGATTGGAGATGCATGACAAGTATGATATTGTGGCATTCAAAATGTGCAAGTACAAGGTAGGCTTACAGCACTGAATCATTTCATACAATATTACTTGCCTAATGAAGACAAAAGCTAGTCTACATATTTATGTGTGTGTGTGTGTATATATATATATATATATATATATATATATATATATATATATATATATATAGATATGGGTCCCATTTAGGTGATCAAAGTCTTAGAACTTCGAATTTCATATGGCTGATACTGTATGATCAAAGTTTTAAAATTTCAAACACCTAAATGGAGATCTCCATACAGCGCAGAAGGGAAATTTTCCCTTTCTCTCGCTGTAGTGCAGTCTTGAAGTTGGTATATTTAAGTAGGGGGGTGGGGGGGCACAGGGGGCATAAACATCGATAATTTATTTATTTATTTTTTTTGTTTAGATGTTCGAAGTTTTAAACCTTCGATCATATGGTCCCGGCCATATGAAATTCAAAGTTCTGAAACTTCGATCATCTAAATGGGACTACAAGTTAAGACATATATATAGATAGAGCGATAGATATAGATAGATATAAAGTTCTCATTTTTTTATTCTAGTGAGAGTAAATGATGACAAATTTAGTGGGACCTTTAAAGTCCTTTTAGAATGCAAAGAGACTTTATGGCAGATTTCACTAAATGCAGATCAGCTTCCTGGATTAAATGACATGATTAATATAAAGTGCTTTTTACAAGCACAAAGACTATAATTATCATTACTATTATCAACATTCACTATTTTATATGCTTTTATATGTTGACTTTTCATGTCTAATTTTTTAGAAAAAGTGATGTGCTTTTTACTGTTTAAACAATACAACAAGTGCTTTATGCATTTCATTGGCTTACTTGATCACATGAGACATAGCAGACACCATGACTAAGGAAGAAACATCACTGAATGCCCTCACACCCAGGAAGGGCATACCCATCTCTCACTACCGCTCTGTCTTTTATCCGAGCCACTAAAACACCTGGGGCAACTGGCCTGTCATCGGGGTATTATCACTCCATGTCACTGGAGCAGCTTGACAAAAGGTAGTCTTGCCACCTTATATTGCATTGCTAGGATTCTTTTTTTTTTTTTTTTTTTTTTTTTTTTTTTAATTTTTGCCTACTACTGTCAGAATTAACTTAGCTTCAATAAGTTTCTTCTCCAAACTGTTTAATTTGTCTGAAGTAGCTAAGTACTGGGGTTTAGGTGGGATGTTTAAAGCCAGGGAAAGATTAAAAGGTTAGCAAGCAAATTATCCATATTCTAATAACTGGGTTTTATTAAAATTCATCTTGCTTGGCTTGAATGCTATTAAACTTAAGTAATTTGGGCACCTAGATACATTCATGTTCCTTTCGAGTTAGGGATACTTTGTGGTCCCCTAAATGGTAAAAATGTATAATTTGCATGTCATGCTGTCTTAACTTGTAGCAAAATGTTTAGAACAGACTAGACCGTTATTGGTTAGCAGGCTACTTTAGATAAACCTGAGGAGCATATATTTTTGTCCATTTACATGGAGCTACATGCTGCATTTTGTATAATCCCATTAATTAAAAGTAGTTTTGTTTGCCTAATAATTCCCAAATAACACTGAATGACTTGGATACATTATTGAACATTGCTCTTATCCAGCAAGGTTTGCCTACAGTGGGTACTATTCTCACTCCTTTTAAATTGGACAGGATTCTGAATTTTTAACCTGGTAAAACATATTGACAACAATTATTACATGAAATATGTTTATGCCAAGTACTTATAATCCATGCGGGGGGGGGGGTGATTATAACTTGTGCTTTGTCTCAAACTGAATGTTAGTGTTTTATATTTTCAGACTTCATTATTTAATTCAACATTTTTTGCCTAATTAATTCTTGGCATGACCAGCCATTGTATCGCATTTTTTTTGGCATAGCACCACCAATCTTTTGTCAATGGAAAAGGTGAGATTTGTTATTCGCAAAGTGGCTTGTTCTACCTGTTTTTTGGGTATTTCAGTTATTGACTACTAGAACATTTACCACTGGAAGTCTATGTGGTTTAAAAAGGGTAGAGTATACTTCTCTACCTTGACTTGGATTTATTATATCTTAATTTCACTATACTTTTACAAACGTTGCAATGTTAAGTAGCATTTATAAAAAAGATGATAAAAATGGCCTTCCAAATTTCTATCTTTACTATACGATTATATGTTCTAATAGACTGTGGTCCATCTCAAACATGAGTAGCAAAACTCAATCTTATTATCCGGCTTGGATGAAGATATGGAATCGACATATAACGAACAATAATATAAATCCTAAAGCTATTCCCTTTTTAACACCTAGTTCTCTTAATAATTCGAAATTACTTCCAATGCTGAAATTTAAAATTAAAATATTCCAAAAACTGATTAAAGATATTAACCTTGAGTATGCTCTTTTCTTTCTTCAACCAATACACCTTAATCCAAATCTTAAAATTAATAATAAACCTATAGACCTTACTGAATTCCCTCTTATCAAAGATCTTAAAGTCTGGGATATTTTTAAATTTAAATCTGCTTCCATAGTAGAGTTACGGGCAATGTTTAGGGTAAATAACAAATACACAATTATTCTTCGTCAAATAAGAGACCTAATAATATCACAAACTAGTAATATATCTTCTGATTCTCAGGAAATTGATAAATTAACTGAAATTATTACTACAATATCAAACCCTAAAAATACAACTTCAGTCGCCTATAAATTATTATACCCCCTACTTCACAAAGAGATATGCCTTTTCGCTAGTTACTGGGATAATCAAGGTTTATCTATTACAATGGATCAAAAATTACTAGCTATAAAAACTACTATAGAGCTATCTCCTTTCAAAAAACTACTATACACCCAATTGATGCTAAACAATAATGCTTACTATACCCCCATTATATTAAATAAATTTGATGCTAATAGATCCACTGTTTGCACTTGCTGTCCCTTCCCGAGAGCCGATCTACTTCACATTATGTGGCACTGCAATTACTCTTATGAACGTTGGTGTTCTCTTAAAGTGCGTCTTAAAAAATGGGGTACTATAGTTCTACACTGTCTTGGGATATGGCTATTCTAAATGTTCCACCTTCCAAGATATCAAAAATACATTTACATATTCTAATCATTTTATGTTCTCTCATCAAAATGTACATCATATTTAATTGGTTGGATCGCAGCAAATTGTGTTGGAGGGGATTTAAAGCGATGGCAATTAAATATATCTCTGCACAAAAGCTAATCGTAAAGAGCACTAGGAAGAAAGTTTATTTCAATAAACTTTGGAGAAGCTTATTTGAAGTGATTTTGTGTTAGTAAATTATGTCAAGGCGCACAAGGTTCTCTATCCCTATGTTTTGTATTCTCTTATACGAGAGTTTTTTTTTTATGCTCAGGAGTACCACATTCCCTTAAAACAAGAGGTCTGAATTTTTCACACATAGTCATGGTAGCTGGTTATTGATGTAAATAGTTGTATATATTAAGTGGTTAGGATTAGTTAGTTAACAATGCATCTCTTAGTATTATGTTCTTTTTTATTATTGACTTCCCTTTCATTGTTAATTGAACTTCAATTTTATGTGTTCTTCTACTGTATGCATTGTTTTTCTTTTTTCTTTTTTATGGAAATAATAAAAGATTATTTGACAAAAAAAAAAGATGATAAAAATATATAAATGCAGAAATATTATTTGATGTTGTTGAAGTAATGATTGCACTATTACTGTTACTTGCATGGTAGATATGACATTTACATAACTGAAGTTATAAGCGGTTTATCTCATTAAGTTGGTGAATACCTTTGTGTGCATGCTGGCCAGAAAAGTGGGAGGAACATGTTGTTCTCAGCATTGTGCATAGTAGCTGCGCGGCTTTTAACCCCCTTCCTTTATCCCCTCTCTCTTTCTTTCTTGCAGGATACAAGATCTAAAAAGTATGTCATTTGATAATGGTGCATACGATTTAGTGGACAATTCTTTTGAGGGAGGCATTTACCTTAGATCACTCAGTGGCAAGGGTAGGCATCCACCTGGCTTTATGTCATGTTAATGGTAACAACTGCAACATGAATTATTTAGTCTATATGGGGAGTGGAATGTGGACAAATATGGTGTGCCCAGGGGTTCTGCATATACTAAGTTCTGTATTTATTAGTTATCTTATTTCAAATGATAATTATTACATATTGTATTTTCCATAAAGTGTTAAGTGAATAATGGACAAACATCAGGTGACGCATAAAAGATGAACTGGCAAATTAATAAATGTATTTATTGTTTTCTTCAAGCTGCTTTTTAACTGTTTTTCTGTTTTCCTTCAAATTACTGCTGGCTGCAGTTCATTGGCAGGACACACAGACATCCCTTTCATAGTCAGATCTATGTTTTACACTCAGGCAGATGCTACTTCCTATTATTTTTTGTACATTTTGCCTTGTGCAAGACTACCTACCTGTATTCATTCATCAATGAGAATTTTGACACTTATTAACTATAAACCTATGCTGCTTTAACCATTTATTTCTTAAAATATCTTCTAATGAAATGTTTTTTTTCTTCATTGCCCACCATGTCTCATACTTTCTCATGATGTAAATATAATATCCAATGGTATGTTCTTTTTACCACGTATGTTTATCATGGAAGATGGTACAAGTTCATAAAAATTCAATGTTTCACCTCTAAAATAATAATTACCAAGAAGGACTTTGACTTCAACAGGTGTACAGACAATTTACCTAGCCTGGGTCACAAGCACAGTGCACTGCCAGGATTATCACCATGCGCTGCCTCTCATTCTTCAGTTTCATTAACTATGGACTTTTTAGGAGAACATTTCCCTGAAGATAAACTGAGAGATATCTTGATACTTCAGTGTAGATAAAAAGGACAACAGTCTTTGGAAGGCAGTGTCATTCTGCCTATAGAGTGCTTGGATATGGTAAATTACCTATGTGCTAGTCTTCTTAATCCCCCTACCTTTAAACTCTGATTCTAATTCTGGTAGTAGGCCTATAAAATGTATATTGATAATGGAGGACTCTGATGAGAAGAATTAACAATGTGCTTCATATGATCAGCTGTTTCCTAAGTCATTGTAACTTCCACGACAAGATGGAAGCTACCTTTAATCTACAAACATAACAATCACAATACAACCTTATTGTGATTGTGACAGGCATCTGTGACAATTTGCCAGTTATCTCCACATCAGATGTACCTCTCATGCATACAGTGCATGAACTTTGCTAAAGTAAACACCTTCTAGATAATTGTCATAATCATCACTCCTTCACTGCCCCTGTTGTATAAGAAGATAAGAAAGGAATGTGTGTTCAATAGCTATTTGTGACTGCAGTCATTTTCTAAGAGGTTCCGGATAATTTCATTATGTGAGGCATGGGTGTAGCCAGGTATAGACTATGCATGCCTTAAATGCAACTTTTTTTCTGTTTCATACAGTTAGATGTATTTTTAACTATCATATTTGTCATGATTTCTGATCAAATATTTTGCATGGCTTTTTGCCATAAAACTGCTATTTTAGAAGTGTTTACAAATATTACTTACTGGAACTAAACTATTCCTGCACCAACCAAAGTCAAAATAAGAAACAAGTAAGAAATATACCATCCAAGCTGGGACCTCTCTTGTTTGGCATCTACTTGTCTGAAGTACAGGCCAACAATAAGGGACTCTGGCTAACAAAGTTTGCAGATGACTGCAAACTGGTAGCCGTTACTGAATCCCCAAATGATGTTGATACTCTACAAAAGGGCCTTACAGAAACAGATGCTTGCTGCCAGAGCCATGGGCTCAAGCTCAATGCCAAGAAATGTATAGTTATCCCCTTCGGGAAAAAATATGTACCCATGAATTACCACATAGGTGGCAGTACACTAAACACCGAAAGTGTGATAAGAGACTTAGGGACACAGGTGGACAGTGGTCTCACCTTCAATAACCACATCGCCACAACAGTCAGGAAATCCTACTATGTGGCACACCTCATCACTAAGGGCTTTTCATCCAGAAAAAAGGAGGTCATTGTCCCACTGTACTCATCCCTCATTAGAAGCATTATAGAATACAATGCCACATTTGGTATGTACCTCTCAAGACATCTTCAACAACTGGAAAGGCCGCAGAAATACCTCACTAAAAGAATCACAGGCCTAAAGCAGATGGCCTATGCTAACCGCCTTAAAAAACTCCAGCTATACTCTGTCGCATATCGTCTACTCTGAAATGATCTCTGCTTAACATACAAGGCCATGTCAAACCCAGAGCTGTTGGACATGCTACACTTAAAGAAATCCCAATCCCTCAGAGCCACATGCTCCAGGGATCTAAACCTTGTCATCACAATAAACAAAACATGCTGGAGGGATAGGTTTCTGACCCAGAGACTCCCCAGACTCTGGAATAGACTGCCCATACATGTCAAGCAGAGCACCTCTTTGGCCCTCTTCAAAAGCAACCTTGATGATTGGATGTGAGAAAGAAAATTCACTCCAGGCATCACGCAGTCACCCTGCTAGACAGGAGACCAGGGAAGTAAATAGCATGGAAAGAAATAGCCAGGGAATTGTTATCGCTAGGCTAGTATAGGCCCTAGGGCCGATAGCCTAGTACCAACCTATGAACCTATGAATCTATGAAATCATTTTTAATAGAATGCAAAGCTTTCAAGCAACAGCTCTTTCTCAATGCATAAAACATTTAGATGTGGCTATATATATATATATATATATATATATATATATATATGTATAAAACATAGCCTTTCAAAAAGCACAATCAATCAAGTAATAAAATGATGTCATATATTACAATTTAACCTTCCCACCTAACAACTAACCTACAAACAAGAAACATAAAGATAGATAGCCTGGTGTATAAATAGAGCAACAACACTAAACACTATAAATAATCTTGTTTAAGTTTAAGAAAGGTCTCAAACTATTCTGAACATTCAATCCAGGGCTCACAAAGGCCCTGAAGAAATCAATCCATTTACATTCAGCAAGTTCTGTTTGAAGTTTATATCATCACTTCTTTTTCCGACTTGTACTATCTGAAGTCCTCTAAATTTAAAAGAATGGTCTGAACCCATCAGTTGAATATGTTTAAATAATGCATTATTTTCTACCCCTCTACAAATCTCAGATAAATGTGAACAAATATGTTGTTTTAACTTCAAATTAGTCTTACCTATATAACAACTAAAATAAGCAACACAGTTAGCAATATAAACCAGATTTTCACTCTGACATATAGCATAAGTTCTAAACTCAAAATTAATCTTAGAAATAGGATGTTCAAAAGTCAAAACTATATTAATAGCATTACAAAAGGTGCAATGATGGCAAGGATGTGTGCCTTTAATATTAATAGCAACAGAATTAGCCTGTGGCATAACCTTACAACATAGCAATTGTTTAAGGTTCCTTTCTTTTTTATGCACAAATAAGGGCTTTGTACCTAATATATCCTTAATAACAGCAGTGGAAATTAAAATTGGCCAGTATTTACTCATAATCTCTTTAACACTACTTGTATCTCTGTTAATTTTTATTAAATATCTAACAGTATTTTTCTGAGATTTTTCACTGCTAATATTACCTGCACTCACAGATTCTGACCTTAAGTAAGGCCGTCCCACATCCAACCTTTTAGTAATAACATCACTTCTTACACTATTCAAAACATCTAACTTGTAGCCCCTCATTCGAAAATCCCTAGTCATAGAATGCTAAATCACTAACACTCCCACTCCATAATAAAAAAACTTTGTCAACCTTTCTTTTTTATGTACAAATAAGGGCTTAGTACCTAATATATCCTTAATATCAGCAGTGGAAATTAAAATTGGCCAGTATTTACTAATAATCTCTTTAACACTACTTGTATCTCTGTTAATTTTTATTAAATATCTAACAGTATTTTTCTGAGATTTTTCACTCCTAATATTACCTGCACTCACAGATTCTGACCTTAAGTAAGGCCGTCCCACATCCAACCTTTTAGTAATAACATCACTTCTTACACTATTCAAAACATCTAACTTGTAGCCCCTCATTCGAAAATCCCTAGTCATAGAATGCTAAATCACTAACACTCCCACTCCATAATAAAAAAACTTTGTCAACAAAACACTTAAAAAATACTAACTTATTATTTTTAAAGCTAATGGGATCAGTATCTTTAAAAATATACACTTCTTCCAACCTAGCCAAAACTAGTTTGACATAGGTGTTTGCAACAGGCGTGCCCATAGCAGTGCATACTCACTGATGAAAATAATTTTTTTATTTATTTTATTTATTTTACATTTATTTTACATTTGTTAACTGGGCTAGTCCAACTGGATACATGTCCATTTTCAGTAGAGGCCCGGGGAGATAAGCTCCACATTAAGTAAATAATATTGATCAGCATAAAAGAAAAAAGAAGAATTTTCAAATAAGAACTTAATATTGAGAGAAGTGAGTACAGAGTTTATGACAGGAGTACAGTACTATAGAGAAAGAGAGTACAGAGTTTAGCACATCAGTACAGTACTATCGATACAAAGTCTAACATAGAAATACAGTCCTATTTACATAGTAAAGGGTATGGCATTAGAGAATACAGAGTTTAATACAGCAATATAGTACTATTTACATGGTAAAGGGTATGATATTCAACATACTGTATGTTAGGAATGAAGGCACAGATTTAAAAAGTGAATTCAGGTAGTCTTAAAGTATAACTTAATGCACAAGAGAGTTTGTGTGTATGGATTTAAAACAGAATTTTATACTCATAGTAAAAAGATAGTTAGTCTGTATATAGATGGTAGAGTTTTGCTAATAGCCGAATGAGTATACAAAGATCAAATACAGTGATATTTCCCTGGGAGTAGGAAAGTAAACAAAGGGGGGGGGTTAAGTGAAAGATTACTCATTCCACACTATGGGTTTTCAGTGCAAGGTATACAATGATGTTGTACTGGGGAGTATCAGTCAGGGTTAGTACAAGGGCATAGCCATTGTGCTTTTAGGAAGATTTTTAGTTGCTTTTTGAAGAGTGGTAATGATGACTGAGATGCAAGTATGCTGGGAAGCCTATTCCAAGTCTTCCCCCCAGAGTTTGAGAAAAGAGAATCACCTGCTCTGTTGTGGGATTTCTGGATGTTGACCAGTAGTTTATTTGCTGAGCGAAGAGTAGTAAGATTAGAGTAGGGAGAGATGAGGCTACTGAGAATAGGAGTATTACTAGGATGGTACAGAATCATATGTGTAATTGTGAGTTGTTGAAACTCTAGCTTATTTTGCATTTCTAGCCATCCTAGCTGTTTGAGATTTTGACAATGGTGAGTTCTAAATGGGGAGCCAGTAGCAAATCTGGCAATATTGTTATAGGAAGTGGTTAGCTTATCGAGGTTACTTTTGGAAAGATTATTATAAAGGGGGAGTCATTGAGGAGAGGAGAGATCAGATGGGTCTGGGCAATGGTAGTTTTGGCTTCAGGGGTAAGGAAAGGTTTTATCCTATATAAGGAACCAAGTTTTCTGTTTACTGTTTTAATAGTAGAGTTGATGTGTGAGTCAAAGTTAAGGTTGTGCTAGATTATTATACCTAAGAGTTTGGTAGTAGGGTCAGAACCTATAATTGTACCATTATTGGTTAAGGTGTTTGCCTTCCAAACACAAGGTGCAGGGTTTGAGTATCACAAGGGATAATTGGCTAGGCTTAAAATGGCTCGCAAGGGCAGTTAGCTTAGTATGAACCTATGAACTATGTAATAGTGAAATGTAGTGGGGTGGATTTTAGAGTCGGAGTAAATAGCAATAGTTTGTTTTTTTTTTGGCATTTAGGAAGAGGCATCATTGTTGGAACTAGTTTTCCACTAGGTTAAATACTGTTTGGGTGATGGATTGGAGTTCAGAAGCAGTTGGGGCTTTACAGATTAAAGTGGAGTCATCTGCATATTGTATGCATGTAGCCAGAGGTAGATTTATACTAAGGTCATTTATGAATATAGAGAAAAGTAGAGGTCCGAGGATAGAGCCTTGAGGGACACCCATGGTAATAGGGAGATGTTTGGACAGTTGATTGTCCCATAGGACAGCCTGCTGTCTGTTATGTAAGTAGGAATTAAACCATAGTAATGCCTGTGAGTCAAGTGAGAAATATTTGAGTATGTTAAGAAGTATTTGATGATTAACCATATCAAAAGCTTTGGATAGGTCTAAGAAGAGTGCAGAGGAGAGCATGTTATTATTATGAAGATGATTAATACAGTCTGTAAAAGACAGGAGAGCAGTGGTGGTGGTACTATGGAAAGGTCTAAAACCATGCTGACATTCAGAAAGTAGGTTATTTTGGAGAAGGTGGTCAAGAAGTTGTTGGTGGGTGCATTTTTCCATGATCTTGGCTAGAGGAGAAAGAAGGGCTATTTGTCGAATGTTAGAGAGTACAGTTGAGTTACCACCTTTGTGGAGTGGGATAATGTGAGAAATTTTCCAGAGAGAAGGAATGTAACCTTCAGTGAGTGTTCTGTTAATTAGGATAGAAATGGGATAGGCTAGTACTTTAGTTGCAGATTGAAGGTATTCAGCAGTTAGGAGATCAGCTGAGGGAATGCATGGTTTAAGTTTATGAAGTAAAGTATAGATGAGGGATGTAGGAACAGGTTTAAGTTGAAAGGTCGAGGGTATGCTTGGTAGGGAAGGTGAGAGGATAGAAGTACTAGGCGGTAAGGTGTTTGCTAAAGATTGGGCTGTTTCAGCAAAGAAGATATTAAAAGCATCAGCAATCTGGTTGGCAGTGTGAAGAGAGAGAGATCTGATGGGGTTGGTGTTTTGGAGTGGCCTGGGTATAAAAGTCTATTGATGCCTGATCAGAAGGTTTGTGGATTTTGTTGTTGCTTTTGCTGGAGTTTAAAATAATAGTTTTTTTATCCAGAAGTATTGATTTTTTGGTAGCATTTCTTAGCTGTCTGAAGTATTGATGATCAATTGTGTCTTTAGTATTTCTCCATTTGGACCAGATTTTATTTCTTAATCGGATTTGTTGCCTAGTCTCTTTAGTGAGCCATGGGGCTGCTTTACTTCTAGTTCTTATTGAGCATGAGGGGGCATGGTATTCCAAGATTTGTAAGAATTTAGAGTTAAAATAGGATACTGCTTCCTCAAGAGGGAGTAGTTTTAAGGGTGACCAGTTAGAGGCTTGAAGTTCTGCCTGGAAGTTTGATGGATTGAAATGTTTTTTGTTCCGGGTGGTTTTGATGGTAGTTTGGTTTGGGATAAAGGTTTTTTGTCTAGTTATATAGGTAAGTGAGTGGTCACTAATGTCATCAGGAAGGATACCTACTTTGTAAGATAGAGGAGGGCTGTTAGTTAGGATCCAGTCTAAGGTACTTTCTTTGCCACTGGGTTTATGGATTCTGGTAGGGGAGGTAATTAATTGGGAGTAGCCATAAATGTTTATATGAGTTGTGGGTTTGTGTGAAGCACATGTGTTCCAGTCTATATTAAAGTCACCAAGTACAATGGTTTCCTGTGGGAAGGATGTAGAAAGCCAGCAGAGAATACCTTCTAGGATGCTGATGTTATTGCCTGGAGGTAGGTAGGAGCATATTATATATATAGATTTATTAGCATTGACCTGGAGCTTGGAGATAAGGATTTCACCATTGTTATTTAGAGGTGGTTGTACTTCTAGTGAAGTAACCTGATGGGGGATTTGTATAGAATTGCTACCCCACCACCCTTTTTGGATATTCAGTCTTTTCTAATAATATTATATCCTGGAGGAGTTATTTCACTGTCCTTTGTTACTGGCTTGAGCCAGGTTTCTGTTAAGTATAAGATATCAAATGAGTGTGTATCAAGTAAAGCATGAAGTTGGCTAACTTTATTGTTTAGGCTCCTTATATTGAGATGAGCTATGAGTAGAGAATTTGGTGTTTTGCAGGCAGTGCAGGGTGAGGATGGATGTGGTGGGTGGGGGTTTATAGTGGTAGTGTTATTTGGTCCTGGGTTGGGGTGAATGTCCCCATGAAGGAGAGATAGTTTTTGAGTACTATAAGAAGGTTTTAGAAGTTTGCAGGAGTTATTTTGAGATTTCCTATATTGGAGGTAAGTAAAATGGGCTACTCTGTGATACTTTGGTGTGAGATAGGTTGAGGTAGATGTTATGTTGGAATGGCTGTGGAAGGAAAGCTGACTTAATAGTAATGTTTGTTTTAGGGGTTGGTGAGTTGTGGTATACTGTAGAGTTTCATAGCAGGTAATTATATAGGATATAGAAAGAATGGAAAGTGTTGTAAGTGAAATAAATATATTTACAAGTCTGGGTTTGGTAGCTAAGGGCATGGTGAAGGAAAGTACAGAATATAGTCAGAAGTTTGTAGATAGGTAGAATGATAGTGTAGAGTATAGGAATGTTTAAGGAGTAATAGAGATTAGTTTAAGTATGGGAATGGGTGTGAAGGAGTTTAAACTATAATGAGTGCTTGACAGCTATTGGATAGTCCAAAAGTGGGTGTGGCTCAGGATATTTAAGTGTAGAACCACTGGGGGGTGTGTGGGAATTGGGGGTAGGGTGGGGGAGTGAAGTGAGCCCGCAGGGTGAACAGAGCGGGTTACAGCAGGTAAAGGAAGATTCTATGGAGACAATCAGAGAACAGCAGATTCTTGAGGCATTCAAAAAGTACCAGGTAAGTAGCGTGAGGGAAAGCAGTTGAGAGGCAAAAGGAAAGTGGTGTGGTAAGAATACAAAATGTAGCACCATGTTCAGGAGAGAAAGGTAAAAGGAGTGCAATACAACAGGAGGATTAGCCACTAGTCAAGGGATGAAACAGAATGTAATCTGAGAAAGATGTTAGGGAAGGGGTGTAAGAGTTTTAGCCCAAGGCTGAAGTAGGGTGCCACCTAGTGGACAGAGAGTAGAATAGAGCAAGTTATCAGTAATAGCATTAGTTGGTAAAGGAGGTTGAGATAGTACAGTTCAAGGGGAGAAAGTTAGCAGTAGATTCAGGGAAAGTATGGCTGCTCGCTTCCTGACCCAATATCTTAAGTATGTTCTACACTTGGTAAAGTACAAAACAAAAAGTAAGCTTAATAGTCAGGCCTAGGGTGGAACATACTTTCTAAATCCTTTTGGTTACTGGGAAAAAGTTCTGGGGTAGCAGGTTTCTTTGACCTGATGTTGGGATGGTTGAAAGAGAATGTCAGGGGTCCATAAAGACTACGCAGGTCCCTTAGAACTGGAATAGGAGATAGAGAGCTAGGAAAGATTGGAAAAAAATAACACAAGTATGAGTTAGGTGTTATGGCAACATTAATGTCAAGTGTACTGTTAATACAATCATGGTAAAGATGCAGTTATAACGGTAATATATACAAATTCAGGATTATATGGTTTCAGTCTTGAGTTGGCACTTTCAGATAGTAACAGAAAACTTTAAACAGGCAAGCAGTGATATGCAGGCACATGTGACTGGTGAGATTTTCTTCTACTTACAAATTGTAAGAGTACTACAATGTAAACTAAAGCCTTCTTGTGCATGACATGAAGACCATTTGCAATTACATATAGTTAAAAAGATGGCAATCCAATAATGTCAACAAGCTTATTCTGACAATATACACTAATAGGACAGTATGTAAATACTCTACAAAGTCCTAGTTTAGTACTAGTTCTCATGAAAATGTGCAGGTAACAGCTACCTGACACCACTTGCTTCTCTCACAGAAGTTTACCTAACGTACACAGGATACCAACAAATTAAAAGTTCATATAGCAGGGTAGAAAAGACCACTCAGCATCAGGTCTATTGCCAGGAAGGTAGACACTACCAATGTAGAGACTATTGCTAATTTAAAAAAAAAAAGCAATCCAAGCTTTCCGAGCAGTTGCCGGTATAAAGTAGAGATATATAGGGCAAGCAGAGCACTCATCATCACCTAGATAGCCAGGACATTAGAGACTGCCCTTCTAAAGATAGTCGCTAATAAAAATGATCAGCTCTAGCTTGCGGGATAGTTTCCAACAGTGGAGCTATGGAAGTACTCGTAAAATTCAGGTCTGGAAAGTACACCTGCCATTGTCGACAGTGAAGCTAGGCAGAAAGTACACCTGCCGTTGCCGACAGGGGAGCTTAGGTAATCATTATTAAACATAAACACATTATTCTGTCAAACAATGTCCATCATGGAACATAAAACTTCTATTTTACCTGATATGATGAATACCCACTATGTGCATTAATAAACTCTCTAGTATATTGTGCACCCAAATAATTTGGAATCAACTAAGCTGCTAAGCTCTTATTTGTACATAAAAAAAGAAAGGAACCTTAAACAATTGCTTTGTTATAAGGATATGCCACAGGCTAATTCTGTTGCTATTAATATTAAAGACACACATCCTTGCCATCATTGCAGCTTTTGTAATGCTATTAATACAGTTCTGACTTTCGAACATCCTATTTCTAAGGTTAATTTTGAGTTTAGATCTTATGCTACATGTTAGAGTGAAAGTCTGGTTTATATTGCTAACTGTGTTGCTTGTTCTACTTTTTATATAGGTAAGACTAATTTGAAGTTACAACAACATATTTTTTTACATTTATCTGAGATTCGTAGAGGGATGGAAAATAATGCATTATTTAAACATATTCAATTGTTGGGTTCAGATCATTCTTTTAAGCAGAACTTGCTGAATGTAAATGGATTGATTTGTTCAGGGCCTTTGTGAGCCCTGGATTGAATGTTCAGAATAGTTTGAAACCTGTTCTTAAACTTAAACAAGATTGTTTATAATGTTTAGTGTTGTTGCTCTATTTAGCCAACTTAAACAAGATTGTTTATAATGTTTAGTGTTGTTGCTCTATTTAGCACCAGGCTATCTATCTTCATGTTTCTTGTTTGTAGGTTAGTTGTTTTGTGGGAAGGTTAAATTGTAATATATGACATCATTTTATTACTTAATTGTGCTTTTTGATAGGCTATATATATATTAATTTTGCAAGCTAAGGTACAATTCCAAGCATCCTGACTATGTTCTCAGTTGGAGTAGTCAACTAAGTTTTTTTTTTTTAATTTATAATGGTCTGTATTTCAGCTATGCAAGAAACTATTGCTTGTAACTTTAGAATACTGAAGTACTTTTGAAGTTTCATATTCTACATTAAATAATAATTTTGGCCTCCAAAGTAAGAACGTAAAGATTATACTCAACAATGTGAAAAGTTTAAATAATAAAATCAGTAAGTTGAAATCTATTCTTTCTATTGAGGTAACTAATAGTGCAATAATTACTAAGACATGGGTGGGATTCAATAAAACCTACATGATAATTTTGACTATATGTTTGTCACAGCACAATGCATACGTGGCTGGAAAAGGTTTTGGATCATCAAACTCCACATAGCAGCATGTACTCTCGTGCAAACACTAACACTTACTTGGCATGCAAATTACAACATAAGTAGCCGAATTATATGCCAATGAAGAAAATCAACACAATGGAATGATTCAACAAGCTGTAAAGTAACTGTGTAGACTCTGTCCTCGTGTCGACCATATATTCAAACGTTTTCTGAATACAGCCACACAAAGGAGTCTACATGGAAACAAGAGCAAGCAAATGTCCATACATTTGTACAGAACAGAACCCTAACATGTAATGCCACACACATTATGATATTATCAGACATGTTGGATGGTCAAAAATTATATTATGAAGAACAACAATAGTGCCATGACATAAATGCAGCTTTGCACCCTCACCCAAAATGAACAATGTACTCATAACTAATGTAGACAGCTAAAAGTGCAAACATCACGAAACATAGAATCCAAAACCTGCATTCCTCTGTGCAGACACATACCTCAGTAATATCCTCCCTTGACTGTACAACATTGGGTTCCCCTTCATTTTCTCTGCCTACACGGTAACCAACCATGTAGATAAAAGGCTGTTTGCATGGTCAAGATGCAAATGAGGTGAAAAATCATTAGAATTATTGAATCCCCAAAACTTGTAACCATGTAGTTATGTTCACTTCGTGTAGGCACTTCCACAGTGTTCATGTTGAATGCATGATAACAGTGAATGATGACATCGGGGGGGGGGTCAGATTATACTTACAGAGGTGTGCTTGTAGGTTTGTGAACTGTAAAAGTGCATGTAAGCAGTGCACAATTCAGAACTTCTGTGTCGTCCTCTTTTTTGTTTGTTAAAATGTATTGTATCTGTCCGCATTGTTAAAATTTATTTTTTTAATTCTTGTCCTTGTTTCTGCGATGTAGTGCTAAGCACAACCACATGAAATGGAGCAATGAATGGCAGGTTTCTTACTGCTTGTCATATAACTATTCCTGTGGCAGCATGTGTATGTGTAGAGCTAGAGTATAGAAGGTCCTGAGTTCTACTGTAGTGTCTGCAACTGTCCCTCTACTTTTGGAGCTGCACGTCTGTGTGATATCACAGACATGGACAGAGGTGATAAAATCCCCTGTATTCACCTTATTTCTGCTTTTGTGTGAGCAGCGGCATGTAGGTGTGCATTGTACACTAATGGGCATCAACGAAGTTCATATATTCAGTAAAGTAGCAGATGTTTTCTATAGGTGCTAATTACAGCATAAGCAGGTGATTTTCAGTACGATGGATTTATTTGACAAGCTATAAAGTCCCCCTGTAGCCTATGTTCTGTTTTTTCTTGCATACTTCAATACCATGGGAATAGACACAAGAAAATTCTAGGCCTGCTGCATTTGCAAGGTAAGTCCTGAACCTAGAATGTACTCTATAATAATATTATGGCATATCCTTGTATATCTTAACTTGGTGCAGTAGTGAAGTAAATAGTGATGGATTTGTACAAAAATACCTCAGTGTGACAGCAGACACTTATTTTACTTATATGTGCCCATTACTAAGGTTTTCTTTCTTATTCCTCTGTTTTTTGCATTGCACTATTAGCTTGATGTGCCACATAATGCAAACAGCAGAAGTGGGTAATGGCTGTGTTTATCTGTTTTGTGTGAAGTGAGGTGGACCACCTATGAAACAGACAACCAAAAAGTGTGACCAGATACATTCAGTTAATGCCCTTGGCCATCATGAAAACCCAGCCTGGAGTATAGATGGTACTGGATTATAGTACATTGTGTGCAACCTTTGTTTTACTGCTGTGATATTGCAATTAACAGCAGTGAACTGCAACATAGACAACTGATTGCTCAACATTCTTGTGACAACAGGTGTAAGTGTAGGACTGGCATATACATGGTTCCATGTTCAAATACACTATATTCCATATAGTATTATTTTTACTGATACTAGCAATGTGGCTCATGTTTGCACACTGCTTACTTTCACACATATGGGTATAACTCGCATGCCTGTACACTTTGTTAACCATCAGGCAAATCTGCTGCTCACTGCACTATGGAACTGTATATATGATTCTTTCTTGTTGGTGTTTATTGTCCATTTCTTTTGCATGACATAAAAGTACATGTGGAAACAATGCAAATTGAGGACATAGTCTAAGTATGCAGCATATATTTACAATACATACATGTGCCCCCCCCCCCCCCAAGTAGTACAACCCTGGGGCCTCAGCATTTTTTACACACATATATCAACCACACTACAAAGTGTAACATATAATGTTGTATGCTCCCTCATGGATAGTACCAGCTGGTAGTGCTGGCAACCTTGCTCTGTTAAACTCTTCTTATAGTACAGTCAGGTATGTCTCCAGTCATTCACTGCAACTTGGCCTATGACAGAGTTATAACGGTACTTTTTGTTGAGAGATTTTTGTGCATGCATGATCTGATGGATCCTGACACCTGACAGGCAGCTGACCATGACCTTCTCCTTGCCCAGCCTGGGGAGGGGGACGTTAGTGTGTTTCACTATTGAGCAAGACATTTGCTTTTGAGGTGTTTTGCATGAGGGGCTTATTGCTGAGACATGTTTGTGTGTATTATTATGTGTAGTGGATTCTGTTGGGTCAGCAGTGTGAGCAGTAGGTTGGCACTTTGGAGATCTGTGATCTTTAGGTAGGTTTCTAGCGAGTACCTCCGCCTATGTGGGTTTATGTGTTGTGAGCTCGTTATGTACAAGAGGTGATGTGTGTGTGCTGACAACATGTTTGATATCTGGTTTGTTGTTTTGTGAGAGAATTGGTTCCAAATTCATAGTATAGATAATAAGCTCTCACATGTATTAGATTGTTTTAGTAGTAACTGGTTGTCAGTATACATGAGGCAATTGCTACGTTGTCTTAGGATGCCCATGTCAATCAGGCTACCTGAAGAAATTGTGGGAAACTGTTCCTCCATTATTAGGTATATACTGTAGTAACTAGTGGGGAGTGGGCTAAATGGACTAGGTTTTATTGAAAGACTAACAAAATGTTTATATTCTTTGGAGGGCTAGGAGTAGAAAATTTGTCAGTGTTTCACAGTGCACAACTTAGTTCCTCATAGGGCAACAGTGCAAGCTCTGAGCAGCTCCGGTAAACTGAGTGCAAACCTGGTCAAACACAGTGAAGTTAAACAATTTAAAAAAAAATAGCAGACAAAGGGGAAGGCCAAGGGTGAGCCTTATTCCAGCAAGCCCCAACTCAGATAGACCATTGGCTGCAGATTTCTGCCACAAGGGTGCAGGGGAGGTCTTAATGGAAGAGGGCTGGTTTTAGTGCTCAGATGATAACAAACAGTCTAGATTCAGTAAGCCTGAACTTGAGCCACTAGAAATTCAAAATGCAGAAGATCACAATCCCAACAGCAGAAAAACAGTTTAAATAAAGCAGTAATTCAGTAGAATACTCCAAGAAGAGTGAAGACAACAAACCTTCCTAGTGTGAAATAAGTAGACTGGAACCCAAGTGCTTTAACCAGAACTAAGACACTTTCAGAATAACAGACACAATAAGCCTTCATCCAGCAATTCCCAGCTTAGAAGGGTGTAGACTATCCTCTCCTGCCACAAGAGTCTACACCACAAACCTTCCTAATGTAAAATAACTGGTTTGGAGGTCAAGTGCTTAAACCATAACAAAGACAGAACTGCAGGCACAATAAGAATTCAACAAGCAATTCCCAGCTCACAAGGGCAATGGCTACCATCTCCTCCCACATAAGTGCAGACTACAAACCTTCTTAATGTAAGACAACTGGCCTGAAGCCCAAGTGCTTAAACCAAAAGTAATAGGCTTAGAATAACAGTTACAATTTAATGAGATGCCAGACAGGTGACAATGACATGTCTTTTAATCTACCCACACACAGCAATTCATGGTTAGTAAGACCTTTGTTATATTGAATAGAAAGACCTGTGGTCTGTCTAGCTGTTGCATGTGTCTGGTAAGGTTCCTGGTAAGGGAGCATTATACTACTTTACTGTTCTGATGAGTTTGACTACACTGCTGTCCTGAGATATTTGTGTGATTGTGTGTCCTATGATGTGCTGGAAAACATTAAAAAGCAAAATTATAAAGTAATGACACACAATGCAGTTCCTGACTTCACAACCCTTATAAGAGAATACACTAGAAATTATTGATATGATTATGCTATCAACTGAATAATTTTGCAAGACAAATATAATTGACAGGTACAATTAACAGTTCAACAACACAAATGTAGATATACTAAGCACTAATGTAGTTATGCAGCCTGTGTTTCAGACACAAAGGTTTTGTATCCCTTAGTCCAAAAGAGAGTGAATAGGAATATGGCAGAGCTATCATCACTTGCACTGGGTGCTGGGGGGGAGGGGCAAGAGGCCAAGGCTGACACAAAAGGTTAAGTGTGTGTGAGGGTGAAAGAGAAACAGGCAGGCTGTGTGTGTGTCTGTAGGGGTTTTCCACATGAAAGTTGTGTGTGAGAGTTTGCATGAACACAGCCAAGCTCAGAGCTAACTCTATGTCTTGGTATGTTGGACAGGTCTGAACCATGTATGGTAGAGGTGGCAGTTCATCATTGTCACCCCCAACCACAAGAACTGGCTTTGCCAGGACTTGTACTGGCACCTCCACGCCCATGGTCAAATGCAGTGCTGCTACATTAGCATAACCAATGTCTGCTGGATGCGCTTTATTCATGGGAACACCCAGGACCACACTCCCATGGCGTAACATATCTGGGAGTGGACAGCACACTCACCAATGGACCACTGGAATTACTGCCACTACAGGAGTGTGGTCGGGCACTGCCATATTTGCTATCAGCAAATGATGTGGCTGCTTACATCCATGAGGATGCCGTTCTCCTCCCAGCAGATATTCCATCACAGAAACTGCTCTTTCTATGACAGACACCTTTCGGTCCATCACAGACACCTCTCATTCCAACATGTCATTTATCAGATCCAGTGAATCAGTGACACATTGGAGGCTGTCACTCATGTCAGACTGTGCCACATCCACAACCCTGAGCATTTGTCTGGAGTGACTTTCTGAATGCGCCTGTGCCTTCTTGACAGCCCTAAACATACATTGAGTGACATAGGAAGAGACACCTGCACCAGATGGAGGAGGGACAGCAAGTCCCCTATGAGCACCCCTATCAACCCTCCTGCATAGCACCTCGCTAATAGTTTGGATACAGCCAGACTCAACAGGAACTGAAGTTAAAGTAGCCGCACTTCTCTGCTCAATGTCCTCGCACTCCACCCGTCCTATATCTGTGAGCACAGTGGACTGGGAGATGTAGGCCTATTAGCTGTGTCTAGGGGAAAAAAAGAGGGTGGCTGGATGTCAACCTCTGTGTCAGATTCTACCTCTGGACCCACCCAACTGTGCCTCTTTCGCCACCATCATCAGTGCCTGTTGAGACATTGACATCAGGTGGCAAAGGGCCCACATTCCCACTATCGTGATCACCTGTGACAGAAAAGGATAAACACTGGCACACATTAATACCTGCTCTACCATGATGCAATATATGCTAAACAACTAACAGTGCTGCCACTATTACAGACAGTGCAGCCATACACACAACAGGCCTAAAATGAGACATTATGATATTTCTATAAATTGATCTGCAGTACTGAAATAACTTTATTTCACTTACCATGTGCAGGAAGCATATGTCACTGGATTCCTGACAGTCTTGAGATAAGTTAAGCAAAATGTAAAGGCAACATCATCACATTTAACAGTAAGATAGGGAGTACTACATGTACCTCTACTATATTTGTATGAAGTGTAAGTACAACAAGAACGTGGATGACAACTCCAAACTGAGCTTATTACTGAACCAATCTTCACCCCCCCCACACACAAAAAAAAAAGATAAGTGACACATAAGTAACTTTTACTTCAATTGTTTTACTATACAACAGTATTCAACTGATCATTTAAAAAACTATCTGGAAGCTCTCCCTGCGACTGGGAAGGAGTGGCTCCCAGGTGCCCTTTTTTTTTTTTTTTTGAGAGAGAGAGGAATGTTGGGGAAGGGATGTAGGAATGTCTGGGTGAGGTAAGTTGGGCAGGTGAGGAAGCAGTTGGAGACAGACAAGACAAACTAGACAAGAGACAGGGACTGTAAAGGACACAAGAGGTGGGTGAGCACCATGGTTGAGGAGATGGTGGGAAATCCAGGTCCCATGCACATCCAGACAGCTGACAGTGAGAATCTAGTCCTCACCTAGTGGACTGTCATCCCTGTCACCTCAATGCACTGCTGGCTGCAGTGCCTGATGTCTGCATCTCCTATGAGTACTCTGCACGAGGATGGAGAGCAGGCACTCCATCCAGCTTAGGCATGCACCAACAATGCAGAGCACAATCCTACGCATCACTGCTGGCAGTTCCACTGCTCCCAAAGGGATCCACAGGCCTATCCTCTGGGGCAGAACTACCTGAGGGGCATGGTAATGCAGTGGTGGAAGAGGGGAGTGTTACCAGGTCGTGCACCAGAAGTGCTGGGCACAGGTGCTGTAGCCGGTGGAGGGGGGATGGATCCTGTGGGGCATGCCAACCATACTGTGCTAAAAAAAAAAAAAAAAAAAAAAGAGAGAGAGAGAGAGAGAGAGAGAGAGAGAGAAGGCTTGGGGTGAGAGAAAAAAGGGAGAATATTAGTAACTTCATATGTAACATACAAAGCTTTGATACAATTATTTCACTGTATTCTGTGCCTTTACTTTTAACATTACAAACTCCTAACAAATGTCTTCCTTACTTTTAAGACTACCCAGTTCATAACAGAGGCACACTATAGTACAGATCATAGAACTCAATCCTTGATGTGTGCATATATGCATGTTCCAATTATACTGAATACAGATTACAGAAAGTCATTTGTGCCGCTGACACAGAGATATGAAGTTATAGTCCAATAATGATGAAAACCCTACAGTGTAGTATATTTGAAAAGTGCAGTTTTTGAACCCACAACTGATGACTATTCTCAAATACTGTACTGTTATTTGTCCTACAGACTACTGTATGCATAATTTCCTTTTACATTTTAGAGATGCATGCTGACTTTTATTTCAGAATATGGCACCACTGCGTTTTGATACAGGCTACGGCATCATGGTTTCTCCTACAGTTGGGATATGCATGCTCAATTTGATACAATTGTATTAAATACCAACTAAGTGGTCCTTAACTTTTAATGATACTCAATTACTATACAAATTATTATTATTATTATTATTATTATTATTATTATTATTATTATTATTATTATTATTATTACTATTGCTATTATTATTGTTATTATTAAGATACTATTTAGACAGTATTGTTCTGATGCATGCATACTACATGCTTTCTGCATCCTTACTAAATGCACAGCATGGGACCTAACATTTAGGACATGCTCTGCAGCAGCTGTGGAAAAAAAGAGAAAAGAACTGAACATTATGAATACCAGTCATATTCAGCTTTGAACTCTTACAACTACTCACTGAAACTGATACTTACACATCTGTGGGGAGTCCCCTCTACTAAATCCCCCAATCCAATAGTCAAGGGTATCCAGCTTCCTCATCTGGAGCTCATTGAAGTCATGCCTTCATTGCTCACCAGTGCACTAGCACTAGTAAAAGCCCTGGAAATACTACTCCAGGCATCAGACTTGAGAATTCTGAGCCTGAATAGTCCCACTGCAGTATGTGTGGCTCATGCTCCTTAACTAGGAGTAAAACAAAAACTTTAGACTCCTGGACATCCCACCTCTGAACCCAAAAGCACACACCCTCACCAGCAATTCCCAACATGCTTGCCATAGCTAAAGCTCAATGTATAATGAACATATCCCGAAAATTGCATTTTACATTCTGATGTTTTTATACCTATTGCACATCTCATGCTTTCTGAGGGTGCACACATTATTGATTTTACAACATTTGAAAAGATTGCACATCGCATACCATCTCAAAAACACAGTAGAAGAGGGTCACAATGCTGGACTCCATGCTTGCATGGTTTTAAGTGATGCTCAACAGTGGCAAGCACTGCAGTTTCAAGATTACTAGGTATCCAGGCCCTTGTGTAAATGTGCTAGTCAAAAGAACCACATGTACGGTTCTCCTAAGAAGGTTGAGAAACACTTCTGTATGTTGCACTTCATTACTATAATCTGCAATCTCACAATAGTAAAACAAAATTTGCACACTCTGTACTAGAACCATAGACCATCTGCACTCCACACCTACATGTCACACTTGCTGCCACAGGATTCGTGACATGTCATGCCCTATCTTAGTAGTTATTGTAAAGTTCTCACTGGTAACCATAGCACAATGATGTTTATTGTGTTTGCGTGATGGACAATATTATGTCTGTGGCTGTCTGGGTCCTGTCTACAATCTAGGTGGTCCATTCCTCCAGTTTGTGTGCTGGTGCACTTTGGGCAAACCAGGTGAGTACAGCTAATCACCCTAGATATCCACATCCCACCTCCACCTCCCTTTAAGGAAATCATGGTAAAGAAATTTCTCCAAAGCCAACTTCATGCTTCTTAAGACAGAAGTGGCAAACTTTGTGACACCCATGCAGATGGACAATAAAGTTATGACTGCTGAACCCTACACTGATACACTCTATAAGCACTTACACAAGTGCATGGATTGTGCTATCCCAAACAGAACCAAGACACTATCCTCCAAAAAAAGGAAGCCAATCTGGTGGTCCACTGCCATAAACAAACTCTACAACAGAAGGAAGAAACTGTTGCAAAAGAGAGTAAAATCCTATGAGTGGAGGAGTTCCCTGGTCAGTCTCAGCAAGAAGCTGAGATCCCTTATAAGATCCTCCAAAGCTAGCTACGAAAACAAAATCACCACTGATTCTAGGTACAACCACAAAGCATTCTATAGCTATGTCAAGAATCTCAATGTCAATACCCAGATCTGCTCTGAGTTACAGCAGAACGGCATGAAAATTACAGAACCAACTGATACTGCCAACATCCTGGCAGATAGATTCAGTGCTAACTTTACCCCCCTCTCACCACCTAAAGGGCCCATATCTATACAGAAAGAATGCAGAGTTTCTATAATCACAACTGCGCAGGTAAAAGCTCCACTTTCGAAAGCCAAAAACACAGCATCCATGGGACTGGATAACATCCCAGGCTGCATTTTACATGAACTTCAGAACGAACTGGCTCCCCACATAAGCATCATGTTCAATCATAGTCTCACATCAGGCTTTGTGCCCACTGAATAGTGCACAGCAACAATTATCCCACTCCAGAAGAGGGGAGCCACCAAAGATCCCAAGAACTATCACCCTATTAGCCTAATGAGCCTGATCTGTAAGGCCATGGAACATATCATCATGGAACTCATAAACAAAGACATTTGTAACCTCCAATCTCTGGATCCTACCCAGTTCGGGTTTGTGAAAAGCAGATCATGCCTCCTGAACCTGATCAACTTCTTTGAGGCAGTCACCAAAGCTGTAGACGAGGGTAAGGTGGTTCACACAGCCTGTCTTGACCTCACCAAGGCTTTCAACACCATCCCCCATTCTGGAATTATAGCTAAACTCAAAAAACTAGGTATAAATCCCCACATCACAAGATGGGTTGCCAATTGTCTCACTGACAAAACCCACACTGTAAAAGTTGCAGAGTCCAAATCTGATTTCAAACCAGTGACAAGTGGAGTACCACAGACTTCAGTCCTGGGACCTCACCTGTTTGGTATCTACTTTGAAATACATGCTAACACAGAAGGCCTTTGGCTAACAAAGTTTGCAGATGACTGCAAACTAGGAGCCATAGTTGAGTCCCCAAATGATGTGGAGGTCCTACAGAAGGGCCTCACTGAGACAGATGCTTGGTGTCAGAGCCATGACATCAAGCTCAATTTCAAAATGTGCATTGTCATCCCCTTTGGTAAAAACTCTGTACCCATGAGCTACCACATAGGTGGCAGTCTACTTAATGCCGAATGTGTGATAAAAGACTTGGGGATCTAGCTGGACAGTAGTCTCTGCTTTGATAATTACATCGCCACAGTCGTCAGGACATCCTTCTATGTGGCACACCTCATCACAAAAGGGTTCTCATCTAGGAAAAAAGAGGTCATTGTTCCCCTCTACTCGACACTCATTAGACCCATTATAGAGTACAACACCCTTTTGGAATGTACCTCACAAGACATCTGCAGCAGCTGGAAAGGCCACAGAAGTACCTCACAAAGAGGATTACTGGCCTCAAGCAGATGCCCTAACTTGACCATCTCAAAAAACTCGAGCTTTACTCAGTAGCATATCGCCTACTCCGAGGTGATCTCTGCCTAACATATAAAGCTATGTCAAATGCAGAGCTGTTGGACATGCTACATCTAAAGAAATCCCAATCCCTCTGAGCTACATGTTCTTGGGACCTAAACCTTGTCTCCACAATAAACAGGACATGCTGTAGGGATAGATTCCTGTCCCAGAGACTTCCCATACTCTGGAACAAGCTACCCATCTATGTCAAGCAAAGTTCCTCATTAGCACTCTTCAAGAAAAATCTTGATAAGTGGATGGGAAATAGGAAATACACCCCGGGGATCACTTTTGTGGCTCTGCTTTACAGGGGCGCAGGAAAATAACTTTCTTGGGTGGCGTAAGCCAGGGAACCTTGTTGGCTAGGCTTACTTAGGCCTTTGGGCGAATTGCCTAGTACCTACCTATGAACCTATGAACATATGTGTCAAGCACCGCATCGTGCAAACACTGGCTTAAAAAAAAGTAAAAAGACAAAATAAAAAAGGGAGATTGTCCAGATTTTTGCGGAATGTTTATTTATTTAACATTTGTTTACAGGGAAAGTCTGACTTGGAACAAAGCCAATTTCCAGCGAAAGCCTGAGGAGAAACACTCCAGACACTTGTCTTCATACCGTGGGAGGAAACCGGAGCACCCAGAAGAAACCCACATGAACGCAGGAAGGAGATGCAGATTCTGCACAGAAGGCACTTCAGCTGAGAACTGAAGCAGAAAACCTCTTGCTGTGAGACGACAAAGCTACTGCTGCACCACTGTGCCATCTTGATATTTGCATCAAATTTTTGGGCTGTTCCTTGTAAAATGTGTGGTTTACTGGGAAATCACTGAAGATTGAAGTTAATACACAAAGACATGCATTTCAGTTTTGTACTTCATGTCCTTCAGAACACACATACTAACACAAATCCTATTACTCTATGTAATTTCTATGGTCATCAGACCAATATAATAAATCTCTTCCTAATTTTGTCCTCCCATTAATTTAGTGTTTGTCTGGGTTTTTTGCACTGAAAGGTCGGGTATTATGATCCACATTCTCAGTCTACAGGTTTCGTGGCTAGCAACCCTGGTGTGAGTAGTGAAACCTTACGTACACGCACCGCACATCATTAATATTCATGGTGCGATGCCGCATGATGCTGTATGGTGAGCAGCATCACGTACTTAATAACACTCCATGTAGAGTCAGCCCAGAACTTACACGGAGTTTATTGAATCCCGTTGATGGTTTCTT
>NC_056744.1:274976137-274981137 GCF_019279795.1 Protopterus annectens
TATTGCTCTTACAAACTTAGAAAGTTGATTGCTTACAGGCTTTGCATTAGCATACTTTTTCTGAAGAGTATGATGTCAGAAACGCAAATGCCTTCATTATTTTCTGACTTTAATCTTTAATGAGTTGTCAGAAAACCACAATTTTATGAAAAGCAGACCAAAAATACGAAGCAAAAATCTGCACATTCTGCCAAAAATCTGTCCAGGTGAAAAGTATGGCTCCAGGTTTTCCAAAGAATCGTGATCAGGCCACTGCTCACAGTTATTTCTTAATGTGTTATTAAAATGAATTGAAGAAATTCACTGCTCAAGTTTTACTCACAAAGTGAATTTCTTCAGTCTAGTCATTGAACATATAAACTAACTGATTATTGTTAGCAGCATTATCAGATTTCCTTATGATTAAAATAAAAACATTAATAAGGAAGACCGCAAAAAGGGCTTAGGAATATTCATTATTATAGTGATAGTTTGTATATATTTCTTTTTTAAAACATTTTTAACTCTGTCTCCCCAAGGACAACATCTGGGTTGAAATTCCTCTTGTTCATTTTAATAATTATCCTGGGGCATATATATGTACTAGTCAGCTGCCCTGGGGAGCCATTTTAGTTTAGAGAATTTCTTTTTTAAAGGTGAGAATCAAGCCGTTTACCTTGTGAATATGAAGTAAACACCTTAACCATTATACCAACCCCCAACCCCTGTTCCTAACTCAGAGACATCTAGTGTGAAAGGTTATACTGTAGAGAAGTTCTTATCAGCAGATGCATGACTGTTAAAGATTTAACTGAGGAATATATTGATATTTTAAATGCATTTCTCCTTAAATGCTGAACTCAGCTGGGGATATGCTGTCTAATAAATGCTTCATAACTATCTGATTGTTTTATTGATATGGTTTCTCTTGACTCTTTGGTACTTGCTACGCATTTGTAAACTTTTTTTTTAGTTTATCTTTATGCTGTTCAGTAAGACAAAAAGTACTTGAGGATATATATATATATATATATATATATATATATATATATATATATATATATATATAATATTTTACATGTCTAGTGTACCTTTATTGAAAGAAGCAATCTCAAGTTTTACACAGAGCCTCACAACCATCACATAGCCAAGCTCTGTGGTGTGAAGCCCCTGACCATGACCCCGATGACCTCAGTTCAAATAACAGCTGTGGTGCAAGAAAAATGAAACATGGTTCGACTAGCCAGCTATAACAATGAAAGCAAAGGCTTGCACATTTCCAGTACTAGAAAAGACTTACCTGAAATGCCCATTGTGGGAAAGGATGTGCCATGCCAAATTGGTAATGTTAACCTTAATTAGCATGTGGGTGCAGTGATGCAGGTGATCTTATCAGCTACAATGTGTGAATTAAGACTTACCTGAAGAGCCAGATGTGCTTATTAATCAAAGTTTATCTGTGGTACATAGAGTGACTGAGTGGCTGCCAGTGATGCAGAAGGTGAAAGCCGTTTTTGGGCGTTACAGGTGTAGAGCAATCCATTTGTGATATTGGAGTTCACCTTTGGAGTCAACGACTATTTTATTTTTATTTATTTATCTAACATTTGTTTACTGGAAAAGTCAGACTTGGAATGAAGCCAATTTTCAGTGGAGGCTCAGGGAGAAACACTCCAGATGCATGTCTTTGTGGAGTAGGAGGAAACCGGAGCACCTGGAGGAAACTCACATGAATGCAGGGAGGACATGCAGACTCCACACAGAAGGAACTCTAGCCAAGAATCAAACCAGAGAACCTATTGCTGTGAGGCGACAATGCTACAACTGCACTACTGTACCATCCTAATTGGAATTTGGAAATTAATCCCTGGGATTCAGCAAGCTCTGCACAGAGTGCAGGAATAGTGCAAGAGCTGATGCAGGCAATATGGCCAACGAGAAATCCAGGAACAAGCTCCCGGGACATGAATGAGCTCTCCTACACTATTACTGCATGGACACCACTGCTATATGCTAATTACCCCATTTGCTGGTGAACACCATGCAAATGAGGTGAATAAGTGATCCAGTAAGCAAACAGGTGTCTGTGCAGGAATAGTATAACCTGCAGAAATGTATTCGGTTACTAACCAAATACATTTCTGCAAATTACAAAACAGAGGCATAACAGCTCCAAAGAAAGCATGTATTTAATATAGTAGGCATGCCATGGCTAAATATATGGCCATTTAACATGAGAAATAGTTGCAACATTATAAAAAATAACTTTTATTTTTTTTTGGCTGATTTTGATCATTTAAGCATAGGGCAGCGGTGGGCAAATGGGATCTGCCTGAAAATAAGAAAAAAAGCTGGAAATAAGCTTTTAAACATAATTCAGCATTTTGCCATGATAGTCAATGGCATGCATAAGACAACAATACCAGGGTATAGTGGTTGCTACAGGGGAAGGCTCAGTGTAAGTATGGTAATTATGAATTAGCATTCTGTTTTTTGCAAATGAGGGGACTGATATTGAATCAGAGAATTCCTCTCAGTGTTAGCTTGCACCCTACAATGTAGGTGCAGCAACACCATGGTATAAGTATAAGACATAGATGATCTCATAAGGGGGAATGTCATGTATGCTGTAAGCTTATTGGAGCTAAGTGGCCCGTGTTTGTCCTTAGCTATGCAGAGCTAAGGAAGGGGGTGTGACTGAGGCTGCCTAGCAGTTTTTACATTGCCTAAACAGGTGTGCATGCTATGCACTGGATTTAAAAAAAAAAAAAAAAAAAAAAAAAAACCAGGAAATAGCAGCTCTGTTCACATCTGAGCATCTGAGCACTGGCTATGCACCGCGCACCTCGGGGCTTAAACAGGAAGGCGATGGGAAGGGAAAACAGCAGTAGGAAGGCAATCAAGGAGAACTAGCATAGCTGTCAGGTGAAATGTATCAGAATCAACCAATTACACAGCCAGCATCCCAGCCCAGCACACTCCTATAAATTATGCAAACACCATTCACCCTGTTTTTTTCCACAAACCCTACACCACCGGTGTACACATATGGGGAAATTTTACCTGACAAACCCAACAAAATGTTAGGGGCTGCTGTTGCTCTCATACATCAATATGTGGAAGAGACTGAGAGTTGTGAGGATGTGAATGCTGACGACCAACCCACAGTGAGGAGAAGGAGAAGAATGTACAGACCCAGGGTAACCTACCATGTGGCTACATGAGCTGGAGATAGTGGAGCTCTATAGGTTAGACAAGGACATTCTACAGCAAATTATTGAACTGAGCCAGCCACGCATCACACACAAAACCAACAGAGGAGAACCCATCCCAGTGGTTACCAAGGTATGTGTAGGCTTAAGAATACTAGCCACAGGTACCTTCCAAAGGCGAACTGGGGATATCTCGAGGATCTCACAGGCATCAGCATCCAGGGTACTCCAACATTTCCTGGATGCCATATCAGCACATGCTGGTGAGCATATATATTTCCTCAACACCTGTGAGGCATTGACCAGCAATATGTGTCTCTTCCACCAAATAGCAGACTACTCTGAGGTAGTGGGTGCTATAGACTGCAAGCACATACACATCAAACCACCACCCGGCAAGTGGGGTAGGGTCTACATAAACAGCAAGGGCTTCCCCTCCATCAACTGCCAGATTGTGTCTGATAATCAGGTCATTATCTTGAATGTGTGTGCTGGCAGCCCTGCAAGCTATCATGACTCCCACATCTGGCATATGGCACAGCTGTAGCAGTCATTTGCCAGTGGGGGCATCCCATATGGCCACCTAGTGGGGGATGATGGTTACTCACTGGAGCCATGTCTGATGACACCCATCGGAAATGCACACACATCTACACAAGAACTCCATAATGAGGCACACCCACAAACGAACATCATAATAGAGCATGTGTATGGGATGCTCAAGTCATGATTTCGCTGTCTAGACATATCTGGTGGAGCCTTGCAGTACTTTCCAGTTACATGTACATAAATGTTCATAGTATGTGCCATGCTATACAATATAATCTTGCAGAAACAGCTGCAGCAGGAACAGCATGGGGCAAGGCCAGACAGCCCCCCGCCATTGCCAAGGCCAACACAGACACAGAGGGATTTGGAAGCAGAACAACCTGAGCCTGCCCATGTAGGCAGAAGGAGGCATGTCCAGTGTGCCTAGGCTTTGGCAAAGAGGCAACGCATAGCATATACACTGACATGGTAAGGAACCAGGGAATGATACCTCTCTCTGCCAAGCACATACAGTAAAAGGAATACCAAACATGACACTACCTGTGCTTTGCCATGTATAGGGAGTGTACTATGTGCATCCGACATAGTCAGCCCTCCAGCACCGTCCTCAATACTGGCACAGTCACAGGTAAATCATTCTTCCTATCAATTGTTTAATGGAGTAATATGTTCTGATAGTTGTATTTATGGCATAGACATGAGCATGCAAGGGAATCAGGTGTCTGAATGGGATGGCAGCAGATAGGGGACACCTATAGGGGCAGTATGAAATCCATAACACATACTGGTGTCAACATACTAGGCATTACTAGACAAGGTGACAAATCCCACTGCAGTGCATGTGGTGGCCCAAATGTCTGCCCATAGGACACATGCATGCATGTCAATGAGGCTCACATACCCAACACCAGCCTCAACCAGCAGGACAGGTGTAGATGACCTTAAAGAATGGCTGGGCTAAGGTCTCTAATTGATGGCAATGGTGAACATCCCCCCTCCAGACCTACACAGACAGACTATGACTGGTCTGTTAGTTATATGTTAGTTCTGAAGGGTACAAAGTCTGAAACTGAAATGTAGGTCAATAAAACCTAAGATCTGTACTCTATTGATATGCCTCCAGTCTGCATGATAGGTCAAAACAGAAAATGAAATGGAAGCCAACAGAGTACCAATATACCAGTACAGTCATAGCAAATGTTTAAAGTTGCCAGGTGTACCCCCCCCCCCCACACACACAATCCTATGTAGAAATGCAGT
>NC_056744.1:275586137-275791137 GCF_019279795.1 Protopterus annectens
CATTTTTTACTTTTATCATGTTTTCCCCATGAAACAAGTTGTCAGGCAGCAGGTCTTTTTTGGATAAGAAACATTTTTACAAGTGGGGGCATCACATAGATTTCTACTTTCAGCATGTTACTTGATACTTTAATAAAGCTGAATATATTATAATTAGGACTGCAGTGCAAGGAGAAGTGGTTTTAGTTGAGTGCTTCTGGTTTTTCTTATACTTGATTTTGACTGGCATTCCAGTAATGTATTTAAAAAGTAATTTATTTTTTCATGCCTCACGACCTTTTGTTTCCATCTAGATATTAAGTAAGCTGTCATGCAGCCAATGCATTGAAATATTTTTATTCTTCTACACTTATTTTTGTCTTGATTAGACTTTCATAATGATGGTTTGCCACCCAGGGCAGCGTATTTAATTAAAGTTAGTTTTTTGTGGTTTTGTGCATAGCTCCTCCCCTTTCTGGTTGACCACCCCCCTCCCCTTGACCCCACCCATTCAGCTGTTTCCTGCAGCCCCCCTGTGATTTGAAGTCACCAGCCGCCACTGACCCAAACTCGAGACCTACCTGCTTACCTAAATATCTTAACTGCAAATGCATGTTTTACAGACATTGAAGAGTTAATTTTATGACATCATCCTAATGGGATGGGAGGTGGTATACTAGGAATGATTGAAAACTATCAACATGTGCTGCTCATGTAGCTAAACTGTTTTCAACTTACATAAATGTCAGCACTAGGTTCAGAAAAATTAATGGCAATTGAGATAATAAATTCCTCATACAATGTGACAGTATCTTGTAACATCCAGCTTTTGTGAACAGAACCAAACATGTTGCTGTACATTATGAACACAGAAAGGTATGTGTGAAGACCATTATTCCTTAAATTGCACATCACTAGTTACAGACATACATCGTCCCTGCCCTTCATTGCAACTGGACCCATTACAGTCTCTCAAAATTACAGTTTGAGTCTGTTGTACATTTGACTTCAGTATTTCATGACAAAACAGTGCTTCTCAGCATTTTGAACAAAATATAATATTAACCTAATAAATTCCTCATACTTATAACAGGATTTATCAAGATATACTGCCACTGCTGTTAAATAGCTGATGTTAACAGAATGTTACTGATTATGGACATATCAGTAGTAATTTGACGGATAACTGAGTAATTTGCACACAACTCTTAAATTATAAATTAATATCAGTAAGTGTAGAATGCTTTGCTAAAAGAATGTTATGAGTATATGACATCAGCTAAACAGTTTAAGATATATGTGTCCCCTTTCAAGACTTGAACACACAGTGCACAAAATATAAAACTGCTTGCCTGCATCTTTACAAGATGAGCTGATAATGATCACATACTACTCATAAACAAACAGGCACTGCTCTCTACACAACATTGTCCGACAAATGATGTTATTAGGACATTTTGTATTAAGACAGTGTTCCTAAAAAATTAGATCAGTGAGTCATTACCATGCAAAACATAAAATGTAGTATAAGCTATTGCAATATGATTTTTTTTTAAATGTTATGGGTGAAGTTGATCAAGATAGCATGTTTCCCTATGATGTTTTGAACCCACAATATGCAAGAATGCAGACATACTGGCCAGTTGTATCACAGGCTGAGCTAAACTGTGCTTGGTTTTCAATGTTGACAGCAGTTATTTCAGCTGTTTATTAGAAATCCTGTAATGAATGGCAGAATAAATTAAAATACATACAATTTTTACACTTCTCATAGTCTGGACATAACAGCTATCAACACATATGTAACCAAATATGTTTAACAACTGTTATGGACATCACTTCATACATTAATTAAACATGTTTGTGTACTTGTGCATGAATAATTATGTAAGCTACAGTCTTGTATATCTTCTACCTTGTAATGCTACAATAGGTGGCACAGTTTGACTATGATGGAAAACTATGAAGTGTGCAATCATTCACGGCCAAGGCACTATAGGTGTCAATCATACATGATATGTGTATGTGGATATGTGAAATTATGTAGTTAGATGTAATAAAACATATGTACAACTTCAAAGGACATAGTTATATTCATTATTTAATTATTCAATAAAATAACAACACTAGATCCAAATCCATAGTCAAGAGGGCATAAATTGCGAAGTCCACTGAATTATCCACACAAGCTAATTTCCAATTCTTACATTCTTGCACTCTGTGGTCGAACTACAGAAACCTACAGATTATAGCAGTATCTGTTTAGTATGTGATGTTGATGTTACAAATATTTATTAAATCATGACTCCTAAAATAGTGTTATACCATATTGCCATAGCCATACATTAATGGGAAAGACAGGAAGGTGGTGTAATGGGGAGCAACCAGGGGAAGAACAAAGTGAAAGAAAGGCAAAAATGTGAAGGAAGGATGTAGGAAAGAACCATGTATATCCATTTCTTCAGGAATAAAACAAACATATATGCAAAATTTTAGCTGATTCTGGACTGTCACCTCTAAAGAGAGAGGTGACCATAACACAGTCTGTTGTATAGGGAATTGGACTGAATCATGTTTGTCATGAAGACCCATGTGCAAAATAGAGAGCTATGTATGGGATGATTTTTTTTTTGAGAAAGAGAGGAATGTTGGGAAAGGGATGTAGGAATGTCAAGGTGAGAAAAGTTTGACAGGTGAGGAAGATATTGCAGATAGACAAGACAAACAAGACAAGAGACAGGAATGGTGAAGGACACAAGAAGAGGGTGAACACCATGGTTGAGGTGAGGGTGAGGACATTGCAAACACATGGATATCAAGTTGAGTGCCAGTGGGAATCGAGTCATCTCCCTTTGGACTGTCATCACTGTCACCTTACTGCACCGATGGCTGTAGTGTCTGACATCTGCATCTCCTTGTGTTATTTAATACAGTGATGAAGAACAATGTCTCCATCCAGTGTAGGCATGCACCATCTGTGTGGTGCAAAATCCTACACACCAACTCTGGTAGTTCATAGCGGGTGATAAACTCACCACATCTCCTGGAGGGAGCCACTGGTATATCCTACAGGGCACAACTACCTAAGGGGCCAGGTGGTGCAGGATCAGTAGAGGGTCTCAAAGCAGATGTGCTGGACAGCAGTGTTGTAGCCAATGGAAGTGGGGCAGGAAGATGCTGTGGGACAGACCTACCCTGCTGTGTCATGGAAAAAAAAATAAAACAAAAGAGAGAAAATAGTTGAGGTGAGGGAAAAAAGGGAGAATATTAATAACTTCATATGTGACATACAAAACATTGATACAATTATTTGATTCTACTCTGTTACTTTTACTTTTAAGACTACCAACTCCTAATAAATACCTTGTTTACTGTTAAGACCACCCAGATCCTAACAGATGCACAACATACTACAGATTGCAGCAAGTGATCCTTGATATGTGCATATATTGCACATATGTGTGTTCCAGTTACACTGATTACAGTTTACAGTAGACCAGTAGTGCCACTGCTTTAGAGATCTGACATTACATTGTAATATCAATGAAAACTTAACAGTACTGTATATTTGCAAAGTGTGGATTTTGAAAGCACAACCTATGACTACTCTGTAAAACTCAACTGTTTTTTTGGCCTACAGACTAATGCATGCATACTTTCTTATTACAGTTGAGAAATGAATGCTCAGTTTGAAACTGTATAATAAACCAATAAATGTGTCTTTACTTTTAATGCTAAAATAACCTTACTGTTCGCATGTATACATACCACATGCTTCTTACATTGCTAATCCAGAGTCCTGGTTCAGTTCTCAGTCAGTGATGGATGCAAAAAAAAAACAGAAGAGAATACCATTAAGCACACCAATCCTGACTATATCCAGCTTTTAACTGCTACAAATTGTCTCTATAAGTGATACTCACACATCTGTGGGATTCCCCCAGTCCTACATTCCTCGATCCAACAGTAGAGGGTATCTCTTTTCCTCATCCTGAGATCTTTGTAGTGATTCCTGCATTTTCCACCACTGCAGGGGATACCAGTAGCACTGACCAGAGCTTTGGCCAGACTATTCCATGACTCTGCTTTGTAATCCAAGCCACAATAGTCCATCTGCAAAACCCTGGGTCCATGTTCATTCACTAGGAGTCCGACAAACACTTTGGACTCTTGGACACCCCATCTTTGAGCACAGAATCTCAAAACCTCTCCAAGAATGCCTGCCATGGCTACCATAGATCAAGACCAATGTAGAATGATGTTTTCCCAACAATTGCATGAATATTGGGAATACGCACTTCCTGGTTCATTTGAAAGTGTTGCACATTACTTACCATTGTGCAAACATGTTGTGCAAGAGTGACACTAACAGGAAATGTGTTTGCACTATGGCCAATAATATTTATTGAATGCATCAGGTGTATATTTGTGGCTGTCTGGCTCTTATCTGCTACATGGGTGGCCCATTCGTCCAGTTTGTGCACTGCTACTATAAGCGCAAACAAGGTGTGCATAGCAAAGCCATTTGTGCTAAGCAGCACATCACACAAACAGTGCCCCCCCCCAAAAAAAAAAAAAAAAAAAAAATATATATATATATATATATATATATATATATATATATATATATATATATGGTTCCCTATTAGAAGTCTGAAACACTATAAGCCTGAAAGTCAAAATCCTGAAAACTATAGACTGAAAATGCAAAATCCTGAAAGTCAAAATCCTGAAAACACAAAATGGACATACTGACGTCATTGTGGCTTTGCTATTGTTAGCCCTGTGGTGTTAGATCATGCGTTGGGTCCAGGTAAGTGTGCGGTTGGTTTTATGTTAGGGTTAGGGGCGGTTTAAGTGAGTTAGGGTTAGGGCGCAGGTTAGGCATGTATGCAATAGTGACAAATATTGGGGTTAGGGGCGGTTTAAGTGAGTTAGGGTTAGGGCGTGGGTCAGGTGAGTGTGCGATAGTGACGGACCTTAGGTTTAGGGTTAGGGTCAGGGTCAGTTGGTAGATATTAGTGTCTTTATAGTGACATATTAGCATTATTTGTGTTTTCAGGATTTTGACTTTCAGGATTTTGCACTTTCGAGATTTTGCATTTTCAGTGTATAGTTTTCAGGATTTTGACTTTCAGGCTTATAGTGTTTCAGGCTTCTAATAGGGAACCATATATATATATATATATATATATATATATATATATATATATATATATGAGAAATAGTTGAAATGAGGAAAATCAGTCTATGACATACACTGTAGAAAATGTTAGTACACATGAGACATGGCTATATAGATCTAGATCCAAACTCTCACTGCAATGCACCATCAGAAAACAGGAGGGGGACTTATCCTTCAACAACTTTGCAGAAAATGCATGACATAATTCTTTACACAACCAAGTGCAACTAAATGTACACTGATATCAAGGCATGGCCTGTTATTTGTAAATGTGTTACATTTAGTATATCTAGATGTAGTGCACTTAGTGATTACACAACCTGTTATGATTACTCCTTGCAAATATATAGTTGTGTCTTACCTTTCACTGTTTCTTGGTCATTCTTCAGTTATCTGACCAGTACTCAGAGGCATGCAGTGTGTAACCCAGTCTATATCATTTACCTTAAAATGTGTGAGAATATTAACTGAGAACACTATGCTATGCAGTTGCCATCAAAGGAAAGACAGGTTGGATGGCATAAACAAGCATAGACTGCTGTTTTGGGGGTGGGGATCAAAGGTTGGTTTCTGTCATGGCACATGAAGGGGTGGACCCAGGCTGAGCTACTGTTATGACACAAACAAGGATATGTTACTGGTGTTACTCTCCTTGCTTTGCATCCTCCCTGTTTGATCTTGTGAGTGTTGTGAAGCTGGAAACTGCTATATGTCTCATTACTTTCTAACTTCTCTCTGTTATGATTTCCCATTACAAATATATGGTGCTAAACTGAGGGCATGCAGTGATCATCAGTACTTTGGGGAGGTATCAATGTCTGTATCTTTGAGGCCTGAGACCTACTACTTGCTAATGGATAAATACAAATCAAATAACTCTCTGCTGTCATGTTACATTAATTTCTGTGCAAATCTCCCACCTTGTAGTTGCTTACTTTACCAAGTGATGAAATACAAGGACATGTCATAATATTATTATACCATACAGTACATTTTCTGGACTTGCTCTTGTAAATGCAGCCATTGCCACAGTGTTTGTTCAGGGCTGACTGTGATGCAAGCAGTACACAGCCAATGCATGTGGAGGTAAATGTTGTGACTCTGAGTTGAGGCTGGCAGAGATTACAGGGTTTTTGTGTTGTGTTGCTGTCCACCCTGTAGCACTCTACAATGTCCATTCCATGTATGTTGTGCTAAGTTACATGTGGCCTGAAAACTCTTTTCTGTCTCAGCCTAGATCTATTGGTGGCAGCAGCAGCATTGCCTGTAGCCTGTAGCACATACAAATGGAGTTAAGCAGCAGCAGCTCCTAACATTCTGTCTGTGTACACTGTCTGTATCTGTACTTTTGAAATCCACAGGAAAAGAACAGCATGGAGTCTACATGGTTGCTTTATAACTTGTTGAATAGTGCCACCAAATTGGCTGATTAGAATGCAGTTCAGCTGCTTATGCTGTAATTAGCATCTCTGAAACATGGCCTAAGACAAATGCAATCCATTAATAATCTACTCCATTATAAAAAAGGCAAATGTGTAGCTAGCCAAACTGATGGTGAGGATACTTGCTACATGTTCAGAAAATCAAAATATTTCCAAAGCTATCTTTACAGAGGAGTATTGAACTCCAGCAGGTATGATCTCATTTTGTTACTTACATAATGCATATGCTGGAGTATATTAATGAATAATCTGTAGCAAAGCCTTTTGCACTATCTGCATGCATTACTTAGAAGTGTACTGATGGCATGACCATGTTTATCAAGCCATTTCAGAGGTACAAATGATTGATAGTACATGAAAATAGAAAGTTGTGTGATGAATTTAAACAAATGTTTCAGGGGCAGGTCCTTTGAAAGCATGTTTAGCATTTCAATTGTGTTTTATTAGCAAAAATATTCATGCTCCTGTTCTTTTGTGGGTGGGAGCAGCAAAGAAAAGTTACTTTTATATCACAGATTAGAACTGACTGTTATTTTGAAAGGGAGCATAGTTGAGTTACTACTATGGAACATACAAGGATATGTTGCTCTTGCTACTCTCCTTGTTTTGCATTCTGCCTGTTGTTAGTATTTCACACCTGTAGATTGTTTTATGCTTTTCCAGTGGGTACTACTGACTGCCTACCTGAAAGTACAGTTGTGTACTCTTACCATAAATGTAGATGTTCGAGTGTGTTCACTGTTGCAGTCATGACTGCAGGGTTCTTCCTGCCAGCAGCAGCCCCCGATCGGCCAGAGTCCCAAAGTCTGGATCGGGCATCAGCTGAGGTCGCTTTTATCCTGACGTCAATGCGCCAGAAGGTATAAAGACCTCAGCTGACACCATTTCCCCAGTTTTTCTTGTCCCAGATGTCAGGTGCCCAGAAAGAAAAGGCTAAAAAATAAACCATGCCCAAAACCTCATCAGTCAAAATACTTCATAACAGATAATACTCAAAGAAAAAAAAAAGAGGGGGTAGGAGGGAGGGTAACCCAGACTGCAACAGTGAACACACTCGAACATCTACATTTATGATAAGAGTACACAACTGTACTATGTCCTTCGTGGTTCACTGTTGCAGTCATGACTGTAGGGTTGAGTCCCAAAGCTAAGAAAGGGTGGCTGGAGGAGAAACAGACGGAGCGGTCACAAAACCTTGCAAAACCGCAGAAGCAAAACCGGCCCTGGATTTAGAATAGAGAGGGAGGTTGTAATGCTGAGAAAAAGTATGTACAGAACTCCAAGTAGCAGCCTCCAAAATATCCTTGGTAGGAACCTCACAAAGAAAAGCTGTTGAAGTAGCAGTAGCCCGGGTAGAATGAGTCCTAACATTAACAGGAACTGGATTGCCATGATAAGAGTAACAGAACTTGATGCAATGGGCAATCCACTTGGAAATAGTTTGCTTAGTGATTGCTTTCCCTTGAACAGTAGGAGCATAAGCGACAAACAACTGATCAGATTTCTGGAATATCTTGGTCCTGTCCAGGTATAAACAAAGTTGCCTGTGCACATCTAAAAAGTGCAAAAGACTTTCTTCCTCACTTTGAGGATTAGGATAAAAGGTAGGCAAATGAATAGACTGATTCAAGGCCACTACCAAAACCACCTCGGGCATAAAGGTGGGATTAGTCCGTAGAGATACCCTGTCCTGATGAAAAATAAGGAAGGGTTCCACAGCCATGAGTGCTTGCAATTCCGAAATTCTTCTAGCCGAGGTAATAGCTAAAAGAAAAGTAGTTTTCCAAGACAAAAATTTCAAATCCGTGAAAGCTGCAGGTTCAAAAGGAGACAAGGTTAATTTCTCCAAAACATAGTTAAGATCCCAAGTGGGAACAGGAGCCCTCATAGGGGGCCGAATATTCTTAGCCCCACTAAGAAATTGTTTAAGTAATGGATGAGAAAAAATTGGAGGATTCATATCGTAATGTGTAGAAATAGCAGAAGCATGAAGCTTAACAGATGAAAAAGATAGGCCCGTATTTAACAACTCTGTCAGATACTGTAAAATCAGAGGAATGTTCGGAGCAGCAGAATCACCACCCTGGACTTGATTCCAGGTGCAAAATCTTTTCCATTTATCCGCATAAGATTTTCTAGTGCTGGGCCGTCTAGCTTCAAGGATTACATCCATAACCTATTTGGAAAGGGTAGAGGTGTTTACAGACCCTGGATCTGCCAGGCAGCTAGATTCAGAGTTTTGACATGACTGTGCAGTATCCTGCCGTCCTGTTGAGACAGTAGATGAGGGATTTGAGGGAGAATCCAGGCAGGCTCCTGAACCAGGTTCATCAGAGTGGTATACCAGAATTGCCGAGACCAATTGGGAGCCAGTAAAATCATTTGCGGTCTGTCCTGTTTTATCTTCAGAAGTACCCGAGGTAGAAGAGGAAAAGGAGGAAAAGTATATACTGAGAGGTGTTTCCAATTGAATGAGAGGGCATCCACTTTCCATGCTAGTTTGTGGTAGGTCCTTGTGCAGAATGTTGGAAGTTGGTGATTCTGAGGGGATGCAAAGAGATCTATGTCCAGACATCCCCACGCCTTTATAATCATCCTGAATATCCAAACATCCAACATCCATTTGTGTGGATCCGAAATGTGTCTGCTCAATGTGTCTGCCAGAGTGTTGTCTTTTCCTGGCAGGAATTGCGCTTGTAAGTCGACATTGCAGGTCAGAGCAGTGTACCATAGAGTCATGGCTAATCTGCACAGGGGGTAAGAGTGAGAGCCCCCCTGCCTGTTTATGTACCATATCACTGTAGTGTTGTCTGTCTGTATCAACAATTGTCCTGGTAGAAGAAGGTCCCTGAAGGCTATCAGGACATTCTGTACAGCTAGCATCTCCTTCAAATTTATGTGCAGGTGGGTTTGCTCCTTTGTCCAAACACCCTGAAGATATCTCCCATGCATGTGGGCTCCCCAGGCATAATCTGAAGCATCCATTGTCAGAACTTGGTTGGTCGGTGGAGGAAAAAAAGGCTTCCCCTTGTTCTGTAGACAGGCTTCGGCCCACCAAAGAAACTCTTGCTGGAGACAAGGCAAAATCGTGATCACTGTTTCCAAACTGTGGTAATGCTGAGACCATACACTCTTGAGGTACCACTGCAGTTTCCTCATATGGAGTCTTGCATATGGTATTAGTAGAATGCAGGAAGCCATGTAACCCAAAGCCTGCAGAATTTTTCTTGCAGTCAGCTATTTCATGGAAGTCAGGTGTTGGTAAGAAGAAGCCAGTTGCACTTTTTTGTCTGGTGTCAAGGAAGCCAGCTGGGTTGTAGTACTCAGAAGGGCACCTAGGAAAGTAATCTTTTGTGTGCGTACCAGATTTGATTTCTTTAGATTCACTGTGAAACTGAGGTACTGAAGAAGATGCTGCACAAAAGCTAGATGCCAAAGTAGAGTGTCTTTGTCGTCCGCTTGAATAAGACAGTCATCCAGATAAGGGTATATTTGAATCCCCTTCTGTCTGCAAAATGCCATTACTGGTGCCAGATACTTTGTAAAGACCCTGGGTGCAGTAGATAAGCCAAAGGGCAGCACAGAGAACTGGTAATGCTTCGAGCCCACTTTGAAATGCAGATACCTTCTGCACTCTTGCCTTATAGGAATATGCAGGTAAGCTTCTTTTAAGTCCAAAGTCACCATCCAACAGTTCTTGCCCAAAATAGGCAGCATCTGCTGCAGAGTGAGCATCTTGAATTTTGGTATATCTAGGAAGGTGTTTAGTACAGAAAGGTCCAGGATTGGTCTCCACAAATTTTCCTTTCTGGGAACCAGGAAAAGTCTGGAATAAAAACCTTGCCCTATTTCTAAATTTGGTACCAATTCTATGGCCCTCATAGCCAGGAGGGACTGAACCTGCCATTGCGCCTCTGCCCACTGATGATTTGGCAGATCTGGCCAACCGTTCGGTTTTGGCAAGGTGTGGAAATGAAATCTGTAACCCCTTGAGTCTATGTCCAGAACCCATTTGTCCCGGGTTGTTTGGCTCCAATTTTGATAAAAAAGAGAAATCCTTCCTCCCAAAGGTGCTTCCAGGAGAGGAGCCCCTGGAACCAGAAAAGGGAGAGTCATAAAGACTGTTTTCGGTAGGGTTGAGACTTATCTTCACCTCCCTTGGGAGAGGGGGCACTCCACTGCCTATTCCTAAAATGGGTCTGTGCCTGTCCCCTACCTCTGGAATGCCAGAATCTGCCTCTCTGAGACCTGTCCGAGCCCAGAAAGGACAAAGGTTTAGCTGGCCAGTGTCTGCTAAATCTAGGAGGTTGCACCTGTAGAAAATCCTTAACCGTCTGTATAGATTTGGCTTTGTCCTCCATTTATTTTAATACCTCTTCAGCTTTGGACCAAACAGAACATTGTGCTGCAAAGGGGCATACAAAAGTTTGGCTTTAACCTGATCCGGCAAGCTTTGTTCCTTTAACAAAGCATGTCTTCTAATAACTGCGCCAGTTGTTGCAGCCCTACAAGAAGCTTCCAAAGAATCAAAACCACAATGCAGGGTATGTTTACCCACCTGTTCAATAGCATGCAATAAATCCTGTAACTCCTGATTATCCGCACCAATAGAAACAGCTGACATCTTTTCTTTAAATACAGACAAAAGGTATTGCTGATACTTCAGCATATGGAATTGACAGTTCAAAGCACTAATAGACAATGTAGCAGAAGTATAAACTTTTTTACCCCATCTCTCCAAAGCCCTGTACTCTCGGTCAGAGGAAATAGGATTTTTAGCAGAGGTCGCTTTAACACCCTTAGAACCCTGAGAAATTGTTTCCGGATCAGGTGAAAGATTCTTAAAAAGAAACTTGTGAGAATCTGGAACCCTATAATACCTTTCCGGTTTGACCGGAGCAGGGGGAAAAGAATCAGGAGAGAGAGAGAAGCTTCTGAAAAAACATCATCTACAATGTCCAATACAGGGGGAATAGCCAGTGGCCTATGCTGTGGGAGAAGAAGAAAACCCCTAAGCCTTTTCTTGGATTCAGAGAATTCCTGCCCTTCCCAGTGAAAATGCACCCTCATATCATGCAAAGTTTCACCAAAAGAATAATCCACAGGAGGAGAAGCTGAAGGAAAGGACTCTTCAGCATCAGAATCCTCATAAGGAGGAAAAGAATAATCCTGCTCAAGGGAAGAAGCAGAAGAAACAGAAATTTGGTCTGAAGAATCATAATTGGACTGTAATCTAGGCTTCTTGTCAGGAGGGTGATGTGAACCCCTGATCATAGTTAAGAGATCTTCAGCCATCCTAAGCATCTGCCTCTGAGGCCTAGGACCCTGATCAAAAGGTGCCTGTGCTTGTCATTTCACTTTAGCTGGAGCCTTAGACTTTGTCTTTGAATGTAAAACTGAATCCACATTTACAGGAAGCTGCAAAGGCCTGAGACCTCCCTCAGAAGCAGGTACCTACCTACCAGCTCTGGACCCAACTGAGGGAGCAGTATCCAAAGGTCCAGTCCCTGGCAATTCTGAAGACCTCATCAGCTCCACACCAGAGTTGGTACAGGCAATTTGTTCAAAAGAGGTGGACGACAGGGGCTGCAAAGGTGCCTCACTGATGACCGACGAACCAGCAACTGGCAATAACTGAGTAACATCCTTTGCTGTGGACCTCGGAGGCCTGTCTGCATCCTTGTGCCTCTTACACATCCCCAGAAGCTGGAAAATAATCCAAAGACATGTTATAATTAAACCTTTTTCCAAAATAGTAAAAGGCAAAGTTATATCTATGCCTAATAGTAAGCTGATTAAATCTAGCACAAAACACACAATTAGCAACGTCATGGTCAGGACCCAGGCAGGGAATACAGTAAGAGTTAAAATCCCTATGAGGTATTTGCTTCCCACAAGAAATACAATTATTAACTTTTTCTGACATCTGACTGGAGCAAGAAAAAGACCTCCCCAATGGGGTACTTAGCTTATAAAATGAAAATCCTGGGATTAAATCCAAAAGCAAACAGGAACAGGCCGACCAGCATCAGTGAACTGCAAAGGGTACTGCACGGCAAGAAAGACTGGGGAAATGGCATCAGCTGAGGTCTTTATACCTTCTGGCACATTGACGTCAGGATAAAAGCGACCTCAGCTGACGCCCGATCCAGACTTTGGGACTCTGGCTGATCAAGGGCTGCTGCTGGCAAGAAGAACCCTACGGTCATGACTGCAACAGTGAACCATGAAGGACATGTTTTATCTTGTATCAGTTACTTTTTAGTTATATGATACTTAAGTGTATTATCATTCTGTTGTCTTTTAGGAAAGAAAATATTATTGAGGCGGAGACCCCCCCCCCCCCTTCAATGAGGCTGAGAATGCTATAACTGTTGATGCACTCCAAAAAATTAGGTTTTCTTCTGAGAAGAGTTTGTCTCAGTATGCCAGAGAGGCTAAGACTATGGCAGCAGAAAATTGCCAACATAAATTCCATAAGCAGACACAGCCGGACCTATGAACAGGTGTATCATAGAGCCACTGACATGATCACTTCTGCATAGATGCATGCAGCTGCTATTGCCTGAGACCAGAGGGTAACCAGGGGTGGGCCTGCTGCAGAACCGCCTCCCACTCACAATGAGGAATTCCTGACAAATCTTCCACAAGTGGACAACTCACAGCAGAGCAGACTGTAACATGTCATTGACGTAGGCATCCTCCTTCTCAGTCCCAGGAAAAGCTTCTAGGTAGGCTTTGTTATATGACCAGTTCAATAATGTTGCATAGTAAAACAACTGAAATAAAAGTTAGTTCTGTGTCACATGTCTTTTTTTTTTGGGGGGGGTTAAATATTGGTACAGTGATAAGCTCAGTTTGGAGTTGTGAGACATGTTCTTGTTGAATGTACATGTGATGATGTTGCCCTTACCTCTTGCTTAACTTATTTTAGGGCCATCAGGAATCGAGCGATGTATGCCTCCTGCAGATGGTAAGCCAAATAAATTTATTTCAGTACTGCATATCAATTTATAGAAATATCATAATATCTCATTTTAGGCCTGTTGTGTGCATTGCTATACTGTCTGTAATAGTGGCAAAACTGTTAGTTGCTTAGCATATATTGCACCATAGTAGTGCAGGTTTTAATGTATGCCTGTGTTTCTCCCTTTTTTATCACAGGTAATCATGACAGTGAGAGTGTGGGCCCCCTGCCATCTTATCGCAGACTGTTGATGGTGGTGGTGGTGAAACTGAGGCACGGTCAGGGAGGTGCAGAGGATGAATCTGACACAGAGGTTGACATCCAGCTACCCCTTCTTTGTCTGCAGAGACAGTCAGTATGTCTATGCCTACCAAGTCATTTGAGCCCACAGATATAAGACAGGTGGAGACTGAGGACATTGAGCAGGGAAGTGTGGCTACTGTAGCTTCAGTGCCTGAGTATGATCGTAGCCAAAATGTTGGCAAGGTGTCATGCAGGAGGGTAGATAAGGGTGCTTGGAGTGGGCCTGTTGTTTCTCCTCCACCTGGTGCAGGTGTCTCTTCCTCTGTAACTATACATATGTTTATGGACGTCATGGAGGCACAGGCACATTTAGAAAGGTGTTCCAGACAAATGTTCAGAGTTGTGGATGTTGCACAGTCTGACATGCATGACTGCCTCCACTGTGTCAATGATTCACTGGATTGAATGAATGACACATTGGAACAAGGGGTCTCTGTGATGCAGCAAGGGGTGTTGTCATGGAATGAGCAGTGTCTGCAATGGAATGTCTGCTAGGAGAGGAATAGCATCCTTGTAAGTGTAGTTCAGCCACAACATCTGCTGATAGGCAATGTGACCATGCCTGATAAGGCTCCTGTAGTATGTCTGCTGGTCCATTGGTGGGTGTGCTGTCCACACCCAAACATGGCAGGCCATGGGGCTATGGTCCTGGGTATTTCTGTGACGGGAACACATCCAGCTGACATCATCCACATTCAGGTAGCAGCACTGTATCTAATCTTGGACATATAGGTGCCAGTGCAACTCCTGGAAGAGCCAGCTCTCATGGTCAAGTGAAACAACAATGAACTGCCACCTCTACCATGCACAGCTCACACTTGTTTGACATCCCAGGAATGAAGAGCTAGCATTGAGATTGGCTGTGTGCACACAGCCTGCCAGCTCCCCTTTCTTCCTCACACACACACTCACTGACCTTTTGTGTCAGCCCAAGCCTCCTGCCCCCACACAACACACTGTGCAAGTGATTATAACTGTGCCATATCCCTGTTTTCTCTCTTTTGGATTCAGAGATACAAAAGCTTTGTGTCTGGTGCACAGAGTACATAGGTACATTAGTGCCTAGTATTTCTGCATTCATGTTGTTGAACTAATAACTGTGCCTGTCACTTATATTTGCATTGCCACATTATACAATGGATAGCATCATCATGTCAGTACTTTCTAGTGAAGTCTCTGGTAAGGGTTGTGGAGTCAGGAACTGCAATGTGTCTCATTACGTTTTAACTTTTCTCTTTAATGTTTTCCACTACATATGTATGGTGCACATCATAAGACACGCCATCACATTCAGATCTCAGGATTGTATGACAGCAATTTAGTCAAACTCATCAGAACAGTAATAGGGTATAATGCTCTCTTTGCATGAACCTCATCACACACATGCAGCAGCTGGATAGACCACAGGGCTGTCTCATCAAAATAACACAGAGCCTACTAACTATGCCATGATGTATGTGGATAAATTAAAAGACATGTCACTGTCATCAGTCTGGTATTGCATTAAATTGTAACTGTTACTTTTGGTTTAAGCAGTTGGGTCTTAGGCCAGTTGTCTTACATTAAGAAGATTTGTAGTCTATACTCTTCTGGCAGGAAAAGGTAGCCTTTGCCTTTCTGAGCTGGGGATTGCTGGTTGAATGCTTATTGTCCCTGTCATTCTAAGTGTCTTTGTTATGGTTTAAGCACTTGGCTTCCAAACCAGTTATTTGACATTAGGAAGGGTTTGTGGTGTAGCCTCTTGTGGCAGGATAGGATAGCCTACACCCTTCTAAGCTGGGAATTTCTGGTTGAAGGCTTATTCTGTCTGTTATTCTGAAGTGTCTTAGTTCTAGTTTAAGCACATGGGTTCTGTATCACTCATCTCACACTAGGATTACACTCATGTCGGAGTGTTGTACTGAAGTGCTGCTTTATTTAAACTTTTTTTTCTTTAGTGATTGCGATTTTCTACACTTTGAATTTCTAGTACTTCTGCATTTTATAGCATAGGCTAGATTCAGGCTTGCTAAATCTAGACTGTGCGGTATCATATGAGCACTAAAACCTGCCCTCTTACATTAAGACACACTGTCTGCACCCCTCTGGCAGAAGTATGCAGCCAAGGACACGTCTGAATTGGGGACTGTTAGAAGAAGGCTAAGTCTTGGCTTTTTTGTTTACTTTTTTAAAATAGTTTAACTTCGCTTGTATTCTAATATTATGTTTGGCTGGGTTTGGACTCCATTTACTGGAGCTGCACAGAGCTTTCACTGCTGCCCTGTGATCAACTCAGTTGTGCATTGTGAAGCATTTTCTACCCTTAGTACTCCATATAATAGACACTTTTTGTTAGCCTTACAGCAAAACCTAGTCCATCTAGCCCAGTCCCCACTAGTTACTACAGTATATACCTTCCATAATGGATTGACAGTTTCCCACCATTTTTCCAGGCAGCCTGATTGACATGGGCATTATGAAGCATGTAGCAAATGCCTCATGTATACTGACAACCAGTTACTGCTAAAACAAACTAATACAACATGTGAGATCTGTATCTATACGATGTAATTGTAACAAATTCACTCACATAACAGCAAAACAGATACCTGAAATATTGTCAGCATACACATTTTACCTCTTTCACATAACAAACTCACAACATATAAAGCCACATGTGCTGAGGTATTTACTAAAAGGTTACCTAAAGACCAGAGATTTCCCAAGCGGAAACCTACTGCACACACTGCAGACCCAACAGAATCCACTACACACAATAATACACAAAACAGTGTCTCAGCCAATAAGCCCCTAAGGCAAAACACCTCAAAACCAAATGTCTTGGTCATAAGTGACTCCAAAGTGAGACATACAGATGTTCCCCTCACCAGGATGGACAAGGAGTAGGTCACAGTCAGCTGCTTGTCAAGTGCTAGGATACATTAGATCATGCATACACTCAAGTCTTTCAGCCACAAGTACCATTATGACTTTGTTATAGTCCGTGTTGCAGTGAATGACTGGAGATGCACCTCATTGTACCATATGAAGAGAGACATGAATGAGATCTCAGATTATCTGTCTCAGGCAGGTATGTCCCTACCCGTAAGCAGGATTCCACCTTTACCCATGATGATTCCTCAACATCAACAAAACATGACTGACTTCAGTAATTGGCTTAGCTTCTGTTGTCAGTCCAGGGGGATCCAGTATCTGTCAGTCTGGGAAGATATGGTCGACAGACCACTCTGCTTTGCCAGAGATGGTTTAAACATGTTGCCTGTTGGCTTTTGGTTACTGGCAAAGGTAACTGCCTTCCCCATAGTGGCCTTTTTAGGCAATGTCAGAACAACTAAATTCCCAATGTAAAAAAATCCACTAAAGACATACTCAAGGTTAGGCTGCTTAATGCAAGGAGTGTAAATCAGAAACTGCACATATTGGAAGCACTCTTTACCTTGGAAGAAGCGCATGTCTCTGCATTCACAGAGACATGGTTCAAGGCCACTTTGAACCCCTCCCCCAACCATTCAAGGCTGCAATGCCTTTTACATGTTCAGACATCAAAACGAGCATGAATGAACCAATTATAGAGTTGTATACATTTTCATTAAAGACAAATACACCTCAAGATTGGTCAAAAGTACAACTCCCTAACGCTACTCCAGGTCCAACTAACTGTAGGCAAAACTCCCTTCCATATCATTGTTAACTATAGGTCCCCCACCATGAGCCACAAGAACCACTCTACCTACTTGGACCTACTTGAGTCACTCACTATACAGCCAAACACGTTGGTCATGTGTGATTTCCACTACTCTTACATCAATTGGGAGTCATATATGACCACAGACACACTCGCCTTAAGGTTCCTGTTCTTTGTTGATACAAATGGTCTATAACAAATAGTCTGCACCCCCACAAGGGAATAGGATGTCCTAGACTTAGTACTCACCATCTCTGCACTAACCCCTGTGTGTTGCCCTACCTGGTCAGGTCAGATCAAAATTCAGTCTCGTTCAAATTAATGATCATATCTGACAAACCCTCAAGAGCAAAAGGCTTCAAAGCAAACTATAGCCTCCTAAGCCATGCCATTAATAGTTGCAAACCCCCTTCTACCACTGGCAACAATGACTGCTATACATAGTTGTACACAAATGGCCTGTTTAAACACCTGTGTAAATGTGTAGAATTGGCTGAACCTGAATTGACCAAAACAAGACCCTCACAAGAAATTAAGCCACCCTGGTATGAGTCAAGCATCAATAGGTTATACAGCAAGTAGAAGAAAGTAATTTCTAAAAACAAGAAGGAACTGACTCAGAAGAGAAAAGACACCATCCACAGCTTGAACAACCAAATTAGCTATCTTGTAAAGTCCTGTAAAGCCAAGTGCAAAGCTAAACTAGCATCCCTAGCTAAAGATAAGTAGGAGACATTATTTAGCTACATCAGAAACATAAAAAAGAAGGGCCAGCTTTGTGTGGAGTAGTAGTGGATGATACCACTCATACTGACCCTGAGCACATTGCCCACCTGCTAGCAGACAGATTTGGTACAAACTTCACACTCCCATCCCCAATAAACATATCCCTAAGCATACCTGTCACCAGTTCTCTACCTAGTATCTCCAAAGTGCAGTTCATAAATGCACTCTCCATTGCCAAAAACACAGCCTCTATGGGACCAACTAACATCACAGGCTGCCTAGTAAATGGTCTGAAACAGAACCTAATGGAACCAGTTGGCACTCTCTTCAAACACTTTGCCCCAGCAGAGTTGAAAACAGCAACAGTAATTCCCTTGCACAAAAAGGGTCCATCAACTGACCCTGGGAACTATAGACCCATAAGTCTAACCAACCTTATTTGCAAGGCCATGGAGATAATCAACATAAACCTTATCAACAAAGGCATAGGTGACTTCATACTCTTGCCCTGACACAATTTGGCTTTGTTAAGTGGAGACCATGCTTATTAAATCTGGTGGACTTCAATAATGTCACAAAAGCCCTGAATGAAGACAAAATACTACAAACAGCCTATCTTGACTTAACCAAGGCTTTAACACAATTGCCTGCTCAGGCATCATTGAAAAACTCACACAGCTGAGAATTAACTCATATGTCACTAGATGGGTAGCCAACTGGATGATTGACAGAACACATACAGTAAAAGTTGGGGATTCCACCTCTTGCAGTAGACCAGTTACCACTGGTGCATCACAAGGATCTGTGCTGGGCCTCCTGCTGTTTGGAATGTATTTCTCAGAAGTCCAGGGGAAAATAGATGGCCTGTAGCTTACCATGTTTGCTAATGACTGCAAATTTGGTGCAATTATTGAGTCCCCCACAATACTGACATACTATAAAAAGAGCTTACACAGACAAATGATTGGTGCCAAAGCCAAGGAGTCAAAATTAAAGAAAAATAATGTTTTATCATCCCTTTTGGCAAAGGGATGTCTCTGCAAATTGCAGGATTGACAGTACCCCCTTAGCTCAAACCCTGTGGTTAGAGATTTGGGAACACAGTTTGATGGCAACCTTAACTTTGATCATCATGTGCCTACAGTGGTAAGGAAGGCCTTCTATGCTGCACATCTCATAAGTAAGGGCATCACATCCAGAGCTAAGGATGTTATATGTATGTAACTCACCAGACACTGCAGCAGCTGGAGAGACCTCAGAGGTTTCTCACCAAGAAAATTCAGGGCTTGCAACACAAGACCTCCATGGACAGACTGAATGCTCTGTCATTGTACCCTGTATCTTATAGCCTGCTGAAAGGTGACTTATGTCTGGCCTACAGATCAGTCTCAGACTCTGCCTAAGGGAAATGCCACACATGCACAAGTCACATGGGACAAAATTCACTCACTTTAGGGATTTTAACCTAGCCTGCGACATTAACAAGACAAGCTGGAGAGACAAAGATGCCTCCCTGAGGTTGTCACTCCTTTGAAACAAACTTCCAATTCATGTAAAACAGAGCTCTCAATGACCCTGTTTATTTAAGTGTAGCTTACAAAATTGGATGGGAGATGGTAAATTTACCCCAGGTGTGACACCCATGTCCTTCTCAGATAAGGGCAGTTGGTGCTTATCATACACTTGTGCTGCAAATATAGACCATACAATTTGGTTAATAAGGGAACAATGGTATGACACAACTATGCTTAAAATGGTCCTAGGGCTAATACCCTAGTAACTTACTATGTAAAGTGACATCTGCCTGAGCTCCAGGTCAGTGTCTGATCCTACCCTGATGGGATGGCCCCATATGCAATAATCTGATATAGCTGATTACATCAACATTGTGTGTTGAGAATATGGTGATAAGTGTCACACATGCTGGTGTAAAAGGCCCTATGTAATGTCAAGTAATAGCTCACACACACACATAAATACACCCAATTAATAGCAGTGATAATGAACCCCTACTTAGCTAGGTACACAGACTACAGAACACAGTTCTTTATGCAAGCACCACAGTGCAAGTCTGACTTTTATGTGTCTGCAGGTCAACCTATAGTGGATGACATTACCGGTGCATGTTGGAGAGAAGAAGGTGGGAGTCCTGCCTGAAATGGAGGTGTAGGCAGGTGCAGGCATGAAAATATTGGCAAGCCATGCCACTGAAAAGGTAACTGTAGGATAGCATGTATACTCTGCTGAGTAGAGACACACACAGTCAGTTGACTGCAGCGAGAACAGAACCCCTATCTATCTAAGGTACACAGGCTATGTATGACAGTACTCTACACAAGCACCATGGCACAAGTCTGACTTTTATATTACTGCTGGTCAACTTATAATGGATGACATCAGCAGTGCATGTTGAACAGAAGAAAGTGGGATGCCTGTCTGAAATGGATGTGTAGCAGGTGCAAGTATCAAAATACTGTCACTTTATGGGATTGGGTTGTAACTGCTTCATATATGTGTGTAAAAAATTCTGGGCCCCCAGGATTGTACTGCGGGGGGGGGGGGGTGGGCAACACATGTATGAATTGTGAATATATGACATATACTTAGAATGTGCCCTGAATCTGCAATGCTTCCACGTGTAGTTTTCAGCTTAGGTAGCTGGAGTTTTGTAAAGAATTATATGTCATTTGCATATCAAACTGATTTGTACAGATGCCTGTGTTGAAAAATGTATTTCAAAAGCTGCTTGCGTTAAAAATGTACTGCTGGACAGTAAATAAATACACCTGTATGTCAAACTGTATTGCAACTCTTAAAATCAATATATTGTAATGGAGGATACTGGAAGAGAAGGGGTTAAGCTCAGTTCAGCTAACTTTGAAAAACAGTCTGAAATTAAATTACCTGGTTTAGGCCACAAACGTTGTATCTCACAGTTGTGACTGCAGCCAAGGATGAAATTTATGTAAGAAGCATAGCTTAATAGCTCTGTAGAAAGAGTGGAAGCATTAAAATTGTTTTACAGCTTCCAAATGCTGTAATGCATCTTAGCAAAGTTCTAGGAGGGTGCATTTTGACACATATGTGTAAGAACCTGGCTCTTTGTAGTAAAAATGGCAGTGTGGGAACCAGAGTCAGATGACCAGAGGTGAGGTCATTCTATACCTAGAACTGAAATGATAGCTAGATAGTGAGAGATGTCACTCTGCTCTGAGCAGAGCAGTCTGTTTGTGAATACTGACAAAGAAGGACCACTCACCCACATCATCTTGCCTTGCTCTAGTAAGTGAACTAGTGGACAGCAATTCTTTAGATCAGTCTGGACAGTATAGTGAGATTAAGTATTGATTTTCTGTATCTGTGTGACCCTTTCCATATGTGTTATTTTTAATATTTCCTGCATTTAAAACTCTGCTGTTTATTCTAAATAGGTACTTCGTATTTTCATGTTCTTTTATTATTTATTATTAAATATATTTAAACATTTCATTGTAGTGTGGCTGGTCTTTTAGAGAATATTTTAACTTTTGAGAGTACTTATATTTATTTGTTGATGCTAAGGCCGCTACTGAAAGCCTTGCTGTTTGGTCAACATTACCATTGGTATTAGTATTAACTTCACTCAGTATAATTGGGTACCCTGGTAAGACCATTAGAGTAACTGGCTTTGTGAGTGTTCTGCTGGCAGTGTATCTACCTTATAGCCAGGGCAAAGGTGGTTGAGATGGTAAAACGTTGTGCCAGTGGGGCAGAGTCTAGATGGCAAACTGAAAGCAGTGAATTTTGAGAGCTTCATAAACTAGTATAATAATATAGGAAAATTCTATTATTTTTCAAGTTTAAAACATCAGAAATCTATAGATAAACAAATAAACTACATAATTATCGGTGGAGATATACAAAAATATTCCTGTCAAGTAGCTTGGAGATATATTGAGTCATTGAATATGAACAACTCAAGGAATTCTCATCTGGATGCTGCTTTGAAAAAAGAACTGCAATTGATGATGTCTACCTTACAGGAAATATCTTTGAAGATGGATGGCTTTAAAAGTGACTTAGAAAACCTGAAATTAAATTCCCAAATACAGAGACGGATACTCTTAAGGAAGTATTACAGCAACACCATACAAAAATAACAAATATAAAGACTTCTTTAAATGACATTGAAGGGAGACTGAAAGAGGAAGAATTTCAGAAAGAATTTCTGCTTAAACAGAATACATGGCTGCTTAACAAAATAGATGACGTAGAAAACAGGGAAAGGAGAAACAAAATAAGGGTCTTTGGTCTGCCTGAATCACTGAAGAAGAAGACATTATTTCATTCTTAACCTGAATTCCTGAATTTTTAGACTTGAAAGAGGGACTTGTTTGGGATTGAAAGGGCGATACAGAACTGAGGAAACTGCTTCTAACTCAACAAATACTCCACCTAGATCCATAGCTATAAAATTTCTTTAATTTCTGGACAAGGAACTAATATTAAAATCTGCTTGGAGAAAATCACCCTTAAAATACAATCAAAGCCTGATAAGGTTTGGCAATGATTATTCTTCCAGAATACGAGAACAAAGAAAAAAAAGTCTGGTCAATAATAAAACTGTTGAAACAAAACAACATTAAAGCACAGCTGGCCGTTCCAGCCAAGATAAAAATACTTTTTGCCATTGAGATGAGAACCTTTAATAACTTAGAAGAAGCTACTATATTCATCAAAGACAACAACATAGTGTCTATCCCAGAAAAAAATGGAATGAATGGCCCCTACTCTTAAAAGAATAAAAGAAACATCCTTGGACTGATGCCAGAAAGAAGAAACAAAAATCTGATTCCAAGATAGCTGTCCCAAAAAATAACTCTTACAACTACATCTCTCACAGTTCTCATCTGATATAGTACATCAATTGCCATCTGTTTTTATTTAAAAATAAAAAAGGATGGTGTCTTAAACAACTGAGAAACAATAATGATTTATTCAGAATGTTCAAAGAGTCCAGTAATTCTTCACAAACAAAGGTAGGTCAAGATGGGTTACTATTTACATTATAAATCAGCCAAACAAAGCAACATATAATATAAACATAGAAGTTTCTATTCCCCTACTTGAACTCAGTGAATACTTATCTTGTTCATTTTCCATGGTTTTTACATATAACAATTTAAGTAATTTATTAACTAATTCAACAAGGTGCCATTCATTAGAGTTCAGACTCAAATGTAACAAATTAACATTATATATAAGAGCAATAACAGTAGACTGCTTTGAAAAAAAAATGCTGTCATGGAGACTAATGCCTTCTTCAGTTAAAGTATAATTTACAAATGTCATGTATATCCTGGTTGAATAATAGTAGCAAGCTCTTAGTACAAATGCCATAATTATTCTGTATAAATATAGTTAATATCAATTATGGTAGGTATCATACCTTTGAGTGCTGTTTGTTCAATCCTGATATGGTGTGCGTGGATGCAGCCATGTCTGGCAGCTAGTACAAATGTAATTATTATTCTGTCTAAACATAATTAATATCAGTTATGGCAGGTATCATAGCTTCAAGTGCTGTTTGATTAAGCCTAACATGGTGTATGTGAATGCAGCTGTGTCTGGCAGCTGTTATATGTAGCCATTTTCATCTCCAGGAAGCTGTGGGTTGCGGCTTATGATCAAGGTTTACTGATGCTTGTGTATTACGAAGAGGCATTTGGTGTTTTAGCCTGGATCCAGGGGAAGGTGGTGGATAGAACTGTGATTTGGGATATGTTGGCCAAGAATGGTTTGTTTGTACATCTGTTCAGTGGGAGGTGAGAGGGCTGGAGGAGTGTGGTATCTCTTCTTGTGGCGGATTGTTGTTTTTTTTCTTTTTATCTGTTTGCTCTCTGTTCTTTTCCTGGCCTTGCTGAAAGGGAGGGAATTTAGGTTTGAAGTTGCAGTGAAGTGAAGCTTTCCTTCAAGTGCATCATGAGCCTCTGGTATGCAGAACACAGACACATTAACAGAAACAGATGCTCCCAGGTTGCTATGGTAATGGAGACAGAGTGACGATAATGCTTAACAGCTCTGAGGAGCCTCTGAGATGATCCTCCGCAATGATATTTTTGGTTTAAAAAAAATATATATATATATATATATATATATATATATATATATATATATATAAATAATAAAAGGGCTGTTTTAAACCACATGTACACATATTGATGGTCTCCCAACACTTCATTTAGCTCATTAAGTTGATCCTTGATAAACACACACACACACACATAATAGTTATGTAATGTACAATTTTAGTAAATCTAGACATAAAATATATAATTGTCATATGAGATGAAGCAGTCTGCTGAATTTAGATATTAAAGACAGGATTTAATAACATGGGCTTGTGTATAATAACACAACAGTTTTAACTTGTCATAAGTGACATACAGTATATGGAACATCAACGGGAAGCATGATGATTTTCTCATATAGGTAAATGTACATAACAAGTCATATAATTGCATTAACTTGAATTGTGGCTTTGTAACACATCTTGACCATGCATAATACTTAAGCTGTTTTATACATACATCAAACTGACAATATATATATATATGTATACAAATAATTTAGTGTATGTTAAGCTAGTTCCTTTCACCTCTGAATCCTTACATATAACAAACTGTACTAAACCAGGATGTCCCATGTCACCACAAGGATGGTCCATGTCACCGATTTTATTTGCTTTGGCTATTGAAATATTGGCAGATTCAATACATAATACAAAAATCAAAGGAGTAGATGTTTATGAACAATACAATTCTAAAGTAATGTTCCTTGCTGATGACATATTATTAACATTATCCAATACAAAAGAGACATTAGAAGAATTAGATATTTTAATTGACACATTTTACAGGACTTCAGGACTCCATTTCAATAAATCAAAATCAAAATTTTTATTTTTAAATAAAAAAAAAGAATTGCAGACAAAGGGGAATCATATTATAGGGAAACAAGAATGTACCTTAAAATATTCAGGAATTGAGGTATGCAAGGGTAATAATGAATTAGTTTCAATAAACTACAATAATATCATCAATACAATTAAAATCTCTGTTGAAAAGTGGAACAAAATACTATTAACATTTGAAGATAGACTACAGTTAATAAAAATGGTTTTACTACCCAAGATTCTATATATAGCTTTGGCAACACAACTATTACCAGAAAGGAATATACTCAAAGAAATAAGCTCATGCCTAATAAAAATTTTATGGTTCCCAAAAGAATCAGAATTGCTTTAATAAATCATATCAGATCATGGAAACAGGGAGGATTCAACTTTCCTGATATAGAAACATATACAAAAGCATCAATATCTAAAACAATCTCAGATGTGATAAGTCCAAATTATTCTGCAAATTGGAAATAATTACTAACTGTAATTTCAATAAATTAATTTGATTTACAAAAAAAAAAAAAATCAAATAGATAAAAAATTGTCATGGCACATATGTATTAGTATGCAATATAATATAACTAAGCCCATTAAAACTCTTATGATTAATTATTATATTGACTCATTTAGGAAAATTATTAATGCAAATATAGATTTAAAAATCTGGTTTGATCTTTTAACACCATTCATAGTTACAAAGAGCTATCCACATAAAATATAGAGAGAAATAATTAATTCCTGAGAACAGAAAGGAATTGTTTGTTGGTTTCAATGTATTAAAGAACTAAAAGTTCTGGATATGCAAACAACAGAAACAACATACAAAATTCCACAACAAGATTGGCTAACTATACAAAGTATTCTGACGTATTTGCAAGATTTATGCAGAATATTAGTAATTCTTCATTTAAAGAAATACCTAAACTTACAAAATACCTATATGGAGTCATATATAATGATTATGATATGGGAAATAGTATTTCGACATTTTACAAGATATTGATAAATAATAAAACAACATCCAAATCCTCATATCGGAATTATATAACAAAAGGACACTCATTACAGCTAACTGAAAAAATTAAATCAAATATTTTATTATCAATAAAACATACATCCTTTACACAATACCAGAAAGTTTTTACTTGGAAATGTTTGCACAGAACATTCTTAACTCCAGATACAATTACTAAAATTAATTCTTCTACAAAGGGAATATGTTGGAGGTGTGAGCAAATACACAATGCAGATTGGAATCACATTTTTTTTCGACTGTGTTAAAATTAAGCCATTTTGGATTGGTATTAAAAACTTTTTACAAGCTTTATTTAATGAATTGTTTAACTTATTTAAAGCTCTAGTATTATTAAATGTGTACAAAGGTCCTCACTTGAATGAGTCAAATATATATCTAGTTTGGACAATACTTGCAATCTCAAGGAAGTGTATAACAAGAAGATGGAATACAAACACAATATCGACTTTGTATGACTTCTGCAGCCTACTGAAGACTACAGCATTGTTGGAAATTAAAATTAATGAATTAAGGATTCATCCTAAGCCGTTTATTAACAATCCATGGAAAAAAAGTCTTATCATTCATTGACACTTTACAATAACTGAACAGATACACTCGGATAACTGGATTGTTATACCTATAAATTAATTGTATATATTGAGCTCTGTTATAGTATCAGGCTGATGTAAATAATGTACATAGTTACTTAAGATGTTATATACAAACACTATGGAATTTATTCAACTGTATTTGAAAAATAAAAATTTCTTGAGAAAAAAAAAAGCTGTGGCAGGCTTTCTCAGATGCTTGTGTGTGTGTGTGTGTGTGTGTGTGTGTGTGTGTGTGTGTGTGTGTGTGTGTGTGTGTGTATCAAAACCAAAGCTCAAATAGATTACATTTATCAGGTACTTAAAACAGGGACACTGAGAGCACTGATTTCACAGAAATGGTGATGGAGGACTTGGCTTGGAACACCTGGCTAAGGGCTTATTCTATAGCTGTGTGAGTGGGGAGTCTTATTTGCAGCCTGAAGAGAGAGAGAGAGAGAGAGAGAGACCCAGGATAGGACTGTGTTCACTGTATGGTCTAAATGGAAATTGTGCTTGGTGCAGACAGCTGCATCTGGAAATATTACGTGTATCTATTTTTGTTCCAAGTGATCATCCCTCACTGGTCTCGGTGGTATGGATTGATGCTCCTTGACATCTGGCCCAGAGGAGAGATGTTAAATATTGGTGAGCAGTGGTGTGGATATTAATTGAACTTTTGTACCTGTAGGCAGTTGTCACTGAAGGTGTGTGTTCTCTCAGCAGGCACAAAGTAAACATGCAGAGTTTCATATTCACAACTGTTTTATTTCTTTATTTATTCATTTTTTTATTGGTTTAGTTCACTCAGGGAAAGCAGGAAAAGATGTCAGCAGAGGATTATGGCAAGCTGACAAAGAGCCAGTTGGCCAAGGTGTATGAAGACAAAGGACTGGTGCATGCCAACCTGATGAAAGAAGAAATTATTTCAGCATTAGTCGCAGCTGCAGCATTGACCAGCAGCCAAGATGACAACCAGTCTGGTGATGGGGATTTACAGTAATCAGAAAAAGGACAGTTCACCTTTTCCTCAAAGGACTTAAAAACCTGTCTGGAGTTAAAGGGACTTGAACTAGAGGCCAAATGTTTGGACTTGGAATCGGCAGATGGAATGCTGCAATTGGTGGTTGAAGAGAATGAGAGACTGTGGTAGGTAAAAACATATGGAATTAGAATCAGCAGAGAGACTGCAGCATTTGGGGGCCAAATGAAAATGAGAAACAGAGATGCTGACTCTTCATTGGGGTCATGGAGGTAAAGGAGAAGGGAATAACTAAACCCAAGAAGCAATAAAAGTTAGCAAATTTCTTCCACAGTTTATAGAGGGTGATCATTTTGATAGTTTTATTCATATATTTGAAAGAGTATGTAAACAGTATAATGTTGACCAAGGGCTCTGGGAATGCTTCCTGACTCCATTACTCCATGTTAAATGTGTAACTCCTGTTTCTAAATTGTGTGTTACTGATTGTTTAAACTGTGATAAAGTTAAATAATGTTTATTGGAATGTTTTAAGTTAACACCTGAAGTTTACAGAAAAAAGTTTTGTTTGCATAGATGCAAGGCAGATGAAAGTGCATGTGATTACATTGCTGAGTTAAGCACTTATTTTCATAGGTGGATGAGTGGGTGTCAGGTCACCATCTTTAGAAAGTCTGGCAAACCTTTTGGTGAGGGAAAAAACCCTTAGCACTTTGCCTGAGGACATGAGAGTCTGGTTGGCAGACCATGAGTGTAACTCTGTACATGAGCTGGGTAGAAAAGGGGATCTCTCCTTAGCAAGCTGGGCATCACTGCACAAGAAGGAGATACCCTGGGATGCACATTGATATAAAGGAACCCATGGTGGGTGGCTTAAACCACCCCATCAGAGTCCACCAGTAACAGGGGAAAGCACTAGCTCAGGTACACAACCAGGATCAAGGTTTACATGTTTTAAATGTAACCAGAGGGTCCATGTAGCACACAAATGTCCACTAAAGCAAGATGTGAAACAAAAGTTGGAGGAGCTAGCAAGTAGGAATAACAGTATGCCAGCGGTAAGTTGTTTGGAGGCTACAGGGGTACCAGACTATCACTGAAGTTTATATCCTATCTTAATGGATGGAAAGCAGCCATTGCTAAGAGAAACACAGCCTCTGATATAACAATTGTGAAGTCTGCAGTGGTTAAAGATGAGCAGTACTTGACTGGGCAGTCCACTCCAGTCAGAGGTTTAGGAAGGACCCCATTCCAAATACCTTTGGCCAGGGTTCATCTTGACTAGGAGGGTAGAAAAGGAAGCAAATAGGTGTGTTTGAGGATATCTCTGCAGATATCTTGATAGGGAATGATTTTGATAATGCAGTACATTGTGTGCATGCAGTTACACACAGTCAGGCATGGAGATAGGCATATTGGGCTGGTAAGCCTGGAGGAGAACCTGGCAGACCTCACACCTGATGCCAGGGCTGGTGAGGTGGCTATTTCAGGGAGGGAGCTACCCTGTAGCAGTGAGCCAGAAGGTGAGCCACAGCTCTGGTGGGTACTGATGTTCCTTTGGACAGAGTAACAGCAAGGGCAGAGGTGAGTGATAGTACCCAAGCTGACAGTGAGGCACTGCTGTCAGAGGATATCAGACTTCCTGTGGAAAGGGAGCTGGGAAGGGTCACAAAGGGTAGAGTTGAGACAGGCTCAGCTCTCAGACCCTACACTAAGACACTTGAGGGAGGTAGCTAAGGAGCCACCTGAGTCTCAAAGAAAAGGGGATTCTGTATATTGGAACAAAGAATTATTGCATAGAGAGTGAACCCAAGAGGGAGTGCTAGAGAGTGAGGTAATACAGCACTTGGCATTGCCTAGAACCTACTGTCTAGTACTTCTAGCCATAGCCCATGATATTCATTTTGCAGGTCATATGGGCATAAAGCATACCAAGAAACATATTATGTAGAACTTTTATTGGCCTGGGATTGCCAGAGATGTAACAGGGTACTGCAGTACCTGTGGGCAGTGCCAAAAATTAGGCAAGGCAGGAGACAAGGTCAAAGCTCCTTTGATGCCTTTGCCTGTGATAGAGGAGAAATTTCAGATTGTAGCTATGGATATTGTGGGACCTTATAGTTCCCCAAGTTCCACAGGAAGGTGTATATCCTGGTGGTATTAGATTATGGTGCTAGATACCCTGATGCAGTGGCTCTGTCCTCCATCAAGGCAGAGAAGATAGCAAATGCTTTGTTAGAAATTTTCAGCTGGGTATGTTTCCCAAGAAAAATACTGACTGACAGCAGTGTGACTTCATGCCAGACCTGCTGGCTTGTCTGTGGGTGTGCGGTGGGGTGAAGCACCTAAAGACCACCCCTACAAGCCCCAGACTAATGGTCTTGTGGAAAGATTAAACTCTGCACTTAAGACCATGATGTGGGCATTTGCAGACCAGTATAAGAGAGAGTGGGGGAAATATTTGCCCCATCTGCTGTTTTCATGCAGAGAGGTACCCCTGGAATCCATAGGTTTTTCACCCTTTAATTTGCTGTATGAGCATAGGGTGAGGGGAACTTTAAAATTGATTAGTGATGATTGGGAGGATCAATGTGAATTTTAAAAGGAGTCTGTTGTAGCATATGTCCTAAACCTCAGGACAAGGCTTAAGGAGCTCCTGGGCTTGGCCCAAGAGAATCTGGCAGGAGCTCAACAACAGGAAAAAGGACTGGTATGACAGGAATGCTCAAGCTCGAGAGTATGCTGTGGGACAGCAGGTTATGGTGCTTATTGCTGTCAGACACAATAAGTTGCAGGAGCTTGGGAGGAACCCTTTGAAGTGGTAAGGAAGGTCAGTGATATTAACTACATGCTAAACCTGCTAGGCAGGAGGCAGAGGCATAAATTGTATGATGTTAACATCATGAAGCCTTACCATGATAGGGCGGCACTTGTGTTGAGTATTTGCAGTGGGTTACAGGAGGAGTCTGTGGGGGATCTATGGCAACATCAAGTCAAGCAGCAAAATGCCAAGTTATTAAGGTGGAGCCTAGGGTTGCAGGTATATGACATGACAATGCAGGAGTGTAGTAGGGTCAGCAGTGCCAATGCAGATGGATTCTAAAGATAAGCTATAAGTTAATGTATTAGCAGACAGGCGCATTTCTTTCATGCCATATTTCTCCAGGGTCACTAGAAAAACTAGCTTGAGTCTTCAAAGGTGGGGGAGAGATGTGGTGATGTGAGGTATTGCCAGGAAAAGTAAGGCAGTGGATGTGTAACATATGCCAGCATAGCTAGCTGGAGTTTTATAAAGAATTATAATTCATTTGTAAAACAAACTGATTTGTACAGATGCTTGTGTTGAAAAATGCATTTGTAAAGTTACTTGTGTTAAAAATGTACTAACAGTGGGTACTGTTAGACAGGAAATAAATACACCTGTATGTCAGACTATATTGTAACAGTTGAAATTAATATATTGTAGCAGAGGATACTGGAAGGCAATAGGTTAATCTCAGTCCAGCTAACTTTGGAAAATATTCTGAAATTGAATTACCTAGTTTAGACCATAAATAATGTAGACAGACGTGGTGCAGCGGTAGCGTTGTCGCCTCACAACAAGAGGTTCTCCTGGTCAATTCTTGGCTGGAGTGCCTTCTGTTTGGAGTTTGAATGTCCTCCCCGTGGTCGAGTGGCGTTCAGAAGACATGCGTGAATGGGTGTGCCTTCGTTGAAGGTTGGGTGTCGAGCTGGCACCTTGGCACCATAAAAATCTACTGCCAATCATTAGCGGACTGGAGTTCTGCTGTGGCAATCCCTAACTGGTAAAAGCTGAAAGAAGAACAACAAGACCATAAAGATTGTATCTCACAGTTCTTACTGCAGCCAGAAATGAAATGTCTGTGAGAACCCTGGCTTAGTAGCTCTGTAGAAAGGGTGGCAGCATTAAAATTATTTTACAGCTTCCAAATGCTGTAACACATCTTAGCAAAGCTCTATGTGTGTGTGTGTGTGTGTGTGTGTGTGTGTGTGTGTGTGTGTGTGTGTGTGTGTGTGTGTGTGTGTGTGTCTGTGTGTGTCTGTGTGTGTGTATTATGAGACATATGTGTAAGATCCTGGCTGAAGATTCTAGTAAAGGGGGTAGTTTGGGAACCAGAGTCAGATGACCAGATGTGATGGCAATCTATAGCCAGCACTGAAATGATATTTAGATATTAGTGAGAGATGTCACTCAGCTCTCAGCAGTCTGTTTTTGAAACTTGACAAAGAAGGACCACTCACCCACATCATTTTGCCTTGCTCTACTAAGTGAACTATTGGACAGCAATTCTTTAGATCAGTCAGGAAAATGTAGTGAGATTAGTTAAGTTTTGTTTTTCTGTATTTGTGTGAACCTTTCCATCTGTGTTATTTTTCATATTTCCTGTGGTTGAAACTCTGCTGTTTATTGTAAATAGGTATTTAGTATTTTCATGTTCTTTTATAAGTTATTAAATATATCTAAACATTTCATTGTGGCTGGTCTTTAAGAGAATATTTTATCCTTTGAGAGTACTTATATTAATTTGTTGATGCTGAGGCTTCTCCTGAAAGCCTTGCCATTTGGTCAACATTACCATTGGTATTAGTATTAATTTCACTCAGTATAATTAAGTACCCTGGTAAGAGCCTTAGAGTAGCTGGCTTTGTGGGTGTAGAGCTGGTAAAGCTGTGGAAGCCTTTCCCAGGTGTGTGTGTGTGTGTGTGTGTGTGTGTGTGTGTGTGTGTGTGTGTGTGTGTGTGTGTGTGTGTGTGTGTGTGTGTGTGTGAAAAACAAATCTCAAGGAGAGTGCATATATCAACTACTTTAAACAGGGGTATTGAGTACATTTATTTCACAGAGTGGTGGTAAAGGACCTGGTTTGGTAAACCTAGCTAAGGACTTACGTATATAGCTGTGTCAATTAATACTTTTATTTTGGGCCAGACGAGAGACAGCAAAACCTATCCCAGTACAGGAGTTTGCTCCCTCTGTACTCCTAAGGGAAATTGTGCTTGGTGCAGACAGCTGCATCTGGAGATACTGTGTGTATCTATTTTTGTTCCAAGTGAACGTACCTCACTGGTCTCAGTGGTGAGGATTCAAGTTCATTGATTACTGGCCCAGATGAGAGAATGTCACAGTCATACAAAGTAAATGGACAATAAACACCAATAAGGAAGCATCATATTTACAGTTCCATAGCACAGTGAACAGTGGATTTGCACAATGGTTAAAAGTGTACACATATGCAAGTTACACCTGTTTGCATGTAGGTAACTACTGTACAAATGTGAGCCACATTGCTAACATCAATAAAAATAATCCTCTGTGGAATATAGTATATTTGAATCCAGGACCATGTGTATGGCAGTCTTATACTTATATCTGTTGCCATAAGAATGTTGAGGAAACAATTGTCTATGTTGAACTTTATTGCTGTCAGCTGCAATGTCACAGCAGTAAAACAAAGGTTACACACTCTGTACTAGAGCCCACTACCATTTGTAGTCCAGGCTGTCTTTTCACAATGGCCAAGGGCATTAATTGACTGTATCGTGTTACTATTTTTGGCCATTTATTTTGTAGCTGGTCCACTGCTATTTGTGCAAACCAGATAAACACAGCCACTACCCACTTCCACTGTTTGCCCTTTGTGGCACATCACACAAAAAGTGCAATGAAAAACAGAGGAATAAGAAAAAAAACCTTAGTAATGGACACAATCAAGTACAATAAGTGTCTGCTGTAACATGTTAAGGTACGTTTTATGCAAATCCACTACTATTTACTTAATTAATTTACCAAGTTATGATATAGAAGGATATGCCATAATATTATTATGAATACATTCTAGGTTCAGGACTTACCTTGCAAATGCAGCAGGTGAGACAATTTTATTTCAGACCTAGAATTTCTTTGTGCCTGCTCCTATGGTATTGAAGTATGCAGAAAAAACTAGACTGAGGCCACATGGATGCTTTATAGCTTGTTAAATAGCTCCACCTTACTGAAAAATCACCCGCTTATGCTGTAATTACCAGCTATGAAAAACATCTACTACTTTACTGACTATATTAACTCCACTGGTGCCCATTAGTGCATGATGCACACCTAGATGCCACTGCACACACAGACACTAAAATAAGGTGAACACAGGTGATCTTATTACTTTTGTCCATGCCTGTGATATCCCCCCAACATGCAGCTCAAAAAGAAAAGGGAAGGTTGCAGACCCTGCAGTAGAACCCAGGACCGTTTACAATATGGCCCTAGACATACAGATGTTGACAGGAATATTTACATACAAGAAATCTGCCATTTATCCTTCCATTACCTGCAGTTGTGCTAAGCGGAGAATTGAACAAACAAGGATGAAAATTAAAAAATACATTTTAACTCAAAGCAGACAGATGTGATACATTTTAACAAGCAATGAAGAGCATGACACAGAACTCGTGAATTTCTCAGAAGTCCAGGGGGAAATAGATGGCCTGTGGCTTACCATGTTTGCCAATGACTGTAAATTGGGTGCAATCACTGAGTCCCCCAATGGTGTTGACATACTACAAAAAGGGCTTAAACAGACAAATTATTGGTGCCAAAGCCAATGAGTCAAAATTAATGCAAAATAATGCTTTATCATTACTTTCAGCAAAGGAAATTCCCTGCATATTACAATATCAATAGTACCTCCCTTAGCTCAAACCTTGTGGTGAGAGATTTGGGAACACAGGTTTATGGCAACCTTAACTTCAATCACCATGTGTCCACAGTAGTAAGGAAGGTCTTCTATGCTGCATATCTCATAAGTAAGGGCATGACATCCAGAGCTAAGGATGCTATAACTCCACTGCACTCATCCCTCATTAGACCACTAATCGACTACAATGCTCCCTTCTGTATGTACCTCACCAGACACCTGCAGCAGCTGGAGAGACCTCAGAGATTTCTCACCAAAACAATTCAGGGCCTGCAACACATGTACACACTAGATTAACTGATGTGATAATAGAACCCCTACTTAGCTAGGTACACACTACAAAACATAGTTCTTTACACAAGCACCACAACACAAGGCTGACTTTTATGTGTCTGCACATCAGCTTATAGTGGATGACATCACAAGTGCATGTTGGTGGGAAGAAGGTAAAAGATCTGCCTGAAATGGATGTGTAGGCAGGTGCAGGTTTGAAAATATTGGCAAGCCATGCCACTGGAGAGGTAAGCATACAATAGCACATCTACTCTGATGAGAAGGGACACACACACACACACACACACACACACACACACACACACACACACACACACACACACACACACACACACACACACACACACACACGCACGCACACACACATACACACACACACACACACACACACAGTTGATGGCACTGAGAGCAGAACCCCTACTTAAGTACACAGACTAGAGAACATTGCACTCTATGCAAGCACCATGGTAGAAGTCTGACTTTTGTATGTTTGCAGGTCAACTTATAGTAGATGACATTAGCAGTGCATGTTGTAGAGAATATGGGAAGCCTGCCTGAAATGGATGTGTACACCGGTGCAAGTATCAAAATATTGGCAAGCCATGCCATTAGAGTGGCAACTGCAGGATAGTATGTGCACTCTGCTGAGTAGTGACACATGCATTCAGTTGACTGCAGTGATAACAGAACTCCTCTATAGAAGGCAGTACTCTATGTAGGCACCACAGCACAAGTCTGACTTTTACATTGCTGCAGGTCATCTTATAATGGATGATAGCAGTGCATGTTGGAGAGGGGAAAGTGAGAGGCCTATCTGAAATGGGTGTGTAGCAGGTGCAAGTATCAAAACACTGTCAATTTATGGAATTGCCTGGTAACTGCAGGATACACACTTGCTTTCTGGCTGGACACACATACACACACACACACACACACACACACACACACACACACACACACACACACACACACTTACTTGACTGCAGTGAGAATAGAACCCCTTTTATCTAAGTACACAGACTATAGAACTCAGTACTTTACACAAGCATGGGATAAGTCTGATACTTACTTGGCTGCATGTGAACTTAAGGTAGATGACATCAGCAGGCCATCTGGGGGTCAACAGGTTGGGAGGCCTGAATAGGCACATAGATTCATAGGTTCATATGAATTTAGTAGCCTAACTGTAGAGAATGTCTTAGGTGTGTAGAAGCCTAGCTGTGTAAAACACAGGTACCCATACTGAGCTTAATTGGATGTTTGAGTTTAGCAGAGAAAAGTTGTCAGCACCACCAACTGACTCTGTCCATGAGGGAGCACACATTATATATTATACTTTGCAGTGTGCTTCATACATATGTGTAAAAAATACTGAGCACCCAGGGTTGTACTGCTTGGGGGGTGGGGTTTGACAGCACATGTATGTATTGGGAATGTATGACATATACTTAGTATTTGCCCTTAATTTGCAATGTTTGCATGGGAAGTTTTATGTGATTTTTATGATGTGAAGTATTCCCAGCTAGGCCAGGAGAAGTAAGGCTGTGGATGTGTAAGATATGCCAGCTTAGCTAGCTGGAGTTTTGTAAAGAATTATATGTCATTTGTAAATCAAACTGATTTGTACAGGTGTTTGTGTAGAAAAACATATTTGTAAATCTGTTTGTATTAAAAATGTACCAACAGTGGGTCCTGTTGGACAGAAAGAAATACACCTGCATGTCAAACTGTATTGTAACTGTTGAAATTAATATATTGTAACAAAGGATGCTGGAAGACAAGAAGTTAATCTCAGTCCATCTAACTTTGAAAAATAGTCTGAAATTAAATTACCTGGTTTTAGGCAATAAAGATAAAATATGATAGTTCTGATTCCAGCCAGAGATGAAATGTCTGTGAGAAGCCTTGCTTAGTAGCTCTGTAGAAAGAGTGGAAGTATTAAAATTGCTTTACAGCTTCCAATGCTATAACACATATTAGCAAAGCTCTATGTGTGTGTGTATTATGGCACATGTGTAAGATCCTGGCTCAAGTGTCTAGTAAAAAGAATGGTGTGGGAACCAGAGTCAGATGACCAGATGTGATGTCATTCTACAGCCAGCACTGAAATGATAGATATTAGTGAGAAATGTCACTCAGCTCTCAGCACTCTATCTGTGAAACCTGACAAAGAAGGACCACTCACCCACATCATCTTGCCTTGCTCTAGTAATTGAACTAGTGGACAGTAATTCTTTAGATCAGTCAGGAAATATAGTGAGATTAGTTAAGGGGTCTATATCAAAAGATCGACATTTGAAAATGTCGATTCACCTTTACTCAACATGAAAATGTCGAACACTAAGTTTGTCGCATGGCCAAATCTCTGATTTCTTTCCAAGGGAAAGAAATTGGTTGACCATTCTGTCACACCTGCTCTTTCCCCAACTGTAGTGTGGTCTCAGATTAGAATATTTAGTTAGGGGGGTGGGGGTATTTGGGGTAAAGCCCCCCACTTAAATACGTTTGTTTTATGTGGTGTTGTTTAATGGCCATCTGATTTCTTTCCCTTGGAAAGAAATCGGTGATTTGGTCATTCAACAAAGTTAGCGTTCAACATTTTCGTGTCGAGTAAAGGTGCCTTGACATTTTCAAATGTCGATCATATGATATAGACCCTAGTTAAGTATTGTTTTTCTGTATCTGTGTGAACCTTTCTATCTGTGTTATTTTTAATATTTCCTGTGGTTGAAACTCTGGTGTTTATTGTAAATAGGTATTTAGTATGTTCATGTTCTTTTATTATGTATTATTAAATATATTTAAACATTTCAATGTGGCTGGTATTTGAGAGAATATTTTAACCTTTCAGAGTACTTATATTTATTTGTTGATGCTAAGGCCACTCCTGAAATCCTTGCTGTTTGGTCAACATTACCATTAGTATTAATATTAATTTCCCTCAGTATAATTGAGTACACTGGTAAGAGCCTTGGAGTAGCTGGCTTTTTGGGTGTTCTGGTGGCAGTGTATCCACCTTAGTTCCTGGCAAAGATGGTAGAGCTAGTAAAACTGTGCCAACCTTTCCCAAGTGTGTGTGTGTGTGTGTGTGTGTGTGTGTGTGTGTGTGTGTGTGTGTGTGTGTGTGTGTGTGTGTGTGTGTGAAAATTAAATCTCAAAGAGAGTGCTTGTGTCAGCTGCTTTGAACAGGGACACTGAGAACATTGACTTCACAGAGAGGGTGGTGGGGTACTTGGCTTGGAACACCTGGCTAAGTACTTAACTCTATAGTTGTGTCAATTATGAGTCTTGTTTGGGGCCTTGAGAGACATGAAAACCCATCCCCAGCACAGGAGTGTGTTCCCTTTGTCGTCTTAAGGGAAATTGTGCTTGGTGCAGAGACCGGCATCTGGAGATATTGGGTGTATCTATTTTTGTTCCAAGTGAATCCCATCACCAATCTCAGTGGTGAGGATTGAGCCTCCTTGAGTACTGGCCCAAAGGAGGGAACGTCACAGTCATACAAAGGAAATGGGCAATAAATACCAACAAGAAAGCATCATATATACAGTTCCATAGCACAGTGGGCAGTGGATTTACACAATGGTTGAAAGTTTACATGCATGAGAGTTACACCTCTTTGCACATAGGTAACCTGTGTGCAAATGCAAGCCACATTGCTAACATCAATAAATATAATCCTATATGAAATATAGTGTATTCAAACCCAAGACCATGTGTATGGCAGTCTTACACTTACACCTGTTGCCTCAATGTTGTAGAAACAGTTGTCTATTTTGGACTTTTTTTGCTGTAAACTGCAATGTCACAGCAGTAAAACAAAGGTTGCACACTCTGTACTAAAATCAGATAAACACAGCCACTACCCGCTTCCACTGTTTTTGCTATGTGGCATATCATGCAAAAAGTGCAATGAATAACCAGAGGAATAAGAAAGAAAAGCTTAGTAATGGATGTATATAAGTAAAATAAGTGTCTGCTGTCAAATGTTAAGGTACATTTTGTGCAAATCCACCAGTTTTTAATTGATTATTGCCATTCATTCCTCCATTAACTGTAGTTGTGCTAAGAGCAGCATTGAGCAAACAAGGATGAAAATTAAAAAATATATTTTAACTTAATGCGGAGAGATACGATAAATTTTAACAAATAATAAAAAGGATGATGCAGAACTTATTAATTGTGCACTGCTTACGTGCACATTAACACTTCACAGACCTACATGTACAACTCTGTAAGTGTAACCTGACACCCCCCGATGTCATCATTCTCTGTTGCCATACATTCAACATGAACATTGTTGAAGTGCCTCCACAAAGTGGACATCCCTACATGGTTACAAGTTTTGTGGATTCAGCAATTCTAATGAGTTTTGACCTCATTTGCATCATCACTGTTCTGACAGCCCTGAATCTACACAGTTGGTAACCATGTAGGCAGGGAAACTGAAGGTGAGCCCAGTGTTGTACAGTCAAGAGAGTGTGTTACTGAGGTATTTATCTGCACAGAGGAATGTAAGTTTTCGATTCTATCTTTCTTGAGTTTTAAACTTTTAGCTATCTACATTAGTTACGAGTACATTGCTCATTTGGGGGTTGTTGTGCAAAGCTGTGTTTATATCATGGCACTTCTAAAGGAATTTTGCTATTTTTAATATAATTTTTTTTGCATCCAACATGTCTGATAATGTCATAATGTGTGTGGGTTAAATGTTAGGGTCTGTTCTGTACAAATGTACAGACATTTACTTGTTCTTGTTTCCATGTAGATTCCTTTGCTTGGCTGTATTTGGAAAACATATGACTACATGGCCAACATGAGCACAGAATCTACACGGCTGCTTTACAGCTTGTTGAATCACTCAACCATGTTGATTTGCTTCTTTAGCAAACAATTCAGCTACTTATGCTATAATTTGTATGCCATGGAAGTTTCCATGTTTGTCCATGTGTGAGCACTGCTAAGTGGAGTTTACTGAATCTAAACCTTTTTGCGGCCATGTGAGCATTGCGCCATGACATGCACACTGTCAAAAATGATCGCATAGGCTTTATTGATCCCCCCCCCCCTTGGTCTCTCAGAAAACAAATTTCTCATAATGTTAACCATGCCATTATACCACAAATATGGTTGGGTATAGTGATTATGTACTGACCTTTGTAAATTGTAAGGTATTTTACTGTTGTAGGAATGGATGTGTATATTTAAGAGGAAGTGTCATGATTGCAATGTAAAAATTACTGAAGTGACAGAGTTTCACTGGTAAGGCTAGCATATCTGATTGTCTGTGATCCTAAAAGAAGGAAGTCTGTTTATGCTAGTAGATGTAATTTCTAGTGACCCTAAGTCAACTCTGTGTGATTTGGATGAGCTTATAAAATCTATATAGTGCTTAAATATAGACAATGAGGTTATAGCTAGGGACCTGCATCTCCCAGGACTGCAATGGGACACAGTGAATTACAAGAGAGGACCAAGGAAAAGACTTTCAGTAGATTCTTATCAGAAGATGATTTGAGATAAATATTTGTGGAAGCTTGCATGGGGTAAAACTATATTCAATATTTTAGGCTTACATGAATTTCTTAGAGAACATCACTTTCAGTTCTTAACACCCTTGTCAGGATCTGGCCACTCACTTGTTTTAAAATTCTTTTCTTTACCAATTAATTACCTAAAGAAGCCTTAACTGTCAACCAGACAATGTCATCAAATTCTATAAAAGCTAGATGATATGTGAGATCTATGACCTGCATATGATATATGAGAAATACAACTTGATGAAGTGCATGATTTGGATTGTTTTCAAATTCCTGTTTGCAAGTTTCAAAAATGAAAAAAAAAATACAATTAGTAAAAACAAAATTGGGAATTATTGGAAATGTCATGTTACACATGCTAGTGTATTTGCTGTTCAGCTAAGGAATCGCCTTTAGCATTTTGTCCTGTTTCCCTGTAGCTTAGCTCTGCTAGCTAGCTCTGCCCTTCTTTTCCATATAGTTTCAGCGTGTGTGTGTGCGTGCATGTGTATGTGTGTGTATGTGTGTTGGCCTCCATTCCAGTCCTTGCATATTGGTTGAGTGGGTCAAATCTTCACCATTTGACCTATTGAAATGTCATCTTGTATGAAGATCTTCACAGTTTGGAAATTAAACTACTCAAAGATCTCCACAGGTGTCATTTTGATCAAGTCACTGTCTACTAACCTTACTGTGGTGGTGTGTAAGCCTTCTAAATACATCTTGCTACAGATCAGGAGATCACAATTGCCATGCACAACTAGGGAAGGCAGAATAGTGAAATAGTGGATTGATAACTCTGAAATTTTCAGTGGGATACTGTAGTTGGACTTTGAAAGTGTAGCTCAAGGATAAATGTGTCCATTCGTATCCTACAGATAAGCATGTACATGCCAGCAAGACAAACCCTGCATAGCATAATTCTTCACATGAGATTGCAGTACAGCAGTGATTGTTTGCAAGTACTGTTTTATATATCTATATAGCTCTTGTGTGGATGTTGCATTTACATTTAAGAAAAGCTGTCTTTATGCTTCCGGCATCCCTGCCTGCTGCATTGTGAAACTGAAAGTGCCATCTATCTGCATTGCCTAATTTCTTGCAAACTAATGCCTTGCAAACCCAGCAAGCTCAGAATTGATTCAATGTTGATACTTTCTCTGCCTTAGAAAGACTTTAGCATTAACTGTTTCATTACTGCCACAATGTCTCAGCAAAGCACTATATATTCAGCAGAAGCTGGTACTCAGCAAGATGCCAAATTTCTTGCAGACCAAGATCAAATCTCTGATCAAAGTACAAGAGCAAAACACATCTCTAAACCTATATGGAAGGTAAAACAGAATTAAGAGTCTGACAAGGAAGAATTGTTATCCAATCTTGCTCACTTATGGACTAAGACTGTTAACTGCATGGCTGTCCTCCCTCAACCTGCTTATGATGCAGTCCAACTACACGGTGCTCTCAAGCAATGTATTGCTGCCTATCAAAGCTATCAGAGACCTTGCATTAAATATGTTAATTTGTTACAAAAATATAATACTGAAGAAGCACAAAAAGAAATAAAGAGGTTTGATCAGCTTAATCTAGACAGAGACAATTTAGCATTACAAAGACTAAGGCTGAAGTCAGAATTGCAAAACTCCATGAATCCAGATCCCATTGTGCTGTATCTCCCAGACACTCCACAGATATAGTAGGTCTTTAAAGTCTAAATCTTCCATGCTCAGCGAGTAACTTATCAAGGCCCATGCTGATGCAGAAGCTACTAAGATTCAGGCAGCCTTTGCAGAAAGGAAAGCTGAAATAGAGGCCGAAACTGCACACAGAGATGCAGAAGCAACCTGCAAAAGGGCAGAAATAGACTTAAAAAAATATTGTGACTATGCCACAGCTATAGCAATGTTAAGAGTTCTAGAGCAAGCCTCTAGAGGGAATGGCAGAGTCAGCATAGGTCCAGACTAAATTCAGTGGACACTGAGAATTATCTGAAATGCACTACAGATTATGTTTTCAACCATAGCTGCAAGCATTCCATCTTATTTGATGCACCAGCCATCAGAGACACTTCCTCAGAACTACAACTTCCAGTAACTACCACTGCTGTACCTTTCAATCAAGGTCAGTACAACACACTTAGCCCTGCACATGCTAACCTACCATACTATGGAGGTAGTCACCAACCTCCTGTCGACCAAGTCTCTGCACCCATGATCTCTCAGCCAGTTCCTCAGCTTAATGCTCTTGCACCACCTTACATCCCAATGTCATTCAGCAATGGGGCTTCAGCTATGTGACCAATGCTGTTCAATCTACAGCTCCTCATTTAAAGTCTGAAAACACAGACATGCCACAGGTCGTCAAGTATATGTTTTGCAAAGATATTACCAAAACTGGCCTCACACAGTTTGATGACAGACCTGAGAACTACAGAGGCTGGAAATCCACCTTTAAGTCTGCACTTAGTGGCCTGGACATCACTGCTACCAAAGAACTAGATATGCACATCAGGTGGCTTAGTCCCTGCTCTTCTGATCATATTAAGCAACTCAACCCAGTTCATATAGGTAAGCCAAATGTGGGTCTTAGCACTGCTTGGGACAGACTGGAAAAGAGGTTCAGCAGCCCTGAAGTCATTGAGGATGCTTTATTCAAAAGGCTGCAAAGTTTCCTAAGGATATCTAGTAAAGACAATCTAATGTTTCAGGAGCATAGTGACCTCCTTTCTGAACTTCATCTAGCCAAGGAATACACAAACCTTCCAAGCCTCAGTTATCTGGGCACTGCTTGTGGGGTTAACCTGATAGTTTCAAAGTTCCTATATGACATTCAAGGGAAATGGGCAACAATTAGGTCAAAGTACAAGGAAGCAAATAGTTTACTTACCTCCATTTTCATACTTCTGTGAATTCATCAGGAAAATTGCAGAGACAAAGAATGACCCAAGCTTCTCCTATGCTCCAGGTCCACCCTCTACTAAGCCTACACACTTGCGTAGATCTTAAAGAGATTGCAGAGGTCCAGCTTCAGTAAAATGGACTGATTTCCTACCTACATCTAACATAGTCCCCAACAAGGGTGATCAAAGCAAGAAAATCGAGAGTCAAATTGCCAGTGCCCCATACATAGCAAACCACATCCACTCATGAAATGTATTGGCTTCAGGAAAAAAAAAACCTTGCAAGAGCAAAAGGAACATCTGAAGAAATTTGGGGTATGTTTTAAATGCTGTGCTTCCACAGAACACTTTGCTAAGGACTGTAAAGCCACTACCAAGTGCATAGAATGTGACAACGATGATCATGTACAAGCACTTCATCCACGCCAACATATTTCTCCCCCATCCACAGTTAAGAAACTCGAGACAGACCATGGCGGGTATAGCATAGAACAAACAGTGGCTCCTAGTCCATTTTCCACCACATGTACTGAAATCTGTGAAAAAGTACTCATTGACAAATCTTATGCAAAAATATGCTTGGTCCATGTTTACTTGACAGGTCATCCTGAAAGAACTGTAAGGTTGTACACCATTCTCGATGAGAAAATTAATCGATCTCTTGCAAGTTCAGAGTTCTTTGACCTGCTCAACATAACATGGGATGCCCTGCCTTACACCATGAGCACTTCATAGGATCATAGCATCATAGGAGATTACTAGGCTAATGTCTCTGGGGCCCTTTCAAACCTAGCCAAGAGTTTAACCCCAAAAAATAAACCTCAGTCAACACCTGTTGCCCCTGTCAATGAGAAACACAGGTGGAACCCCTGGGACAAATTTGTGGTTGCCCATCCACACATCAAGGTTGCACTTGAAGAGGGTCAGTAATGTACTTTGTTTGATGTGTATGGGGAGTTTATTCCAGAGACGGGGCAGCCTCTGGGAGACAAACCTGTCTCTCCAGCAGGTTTTGTTAATGTCACATATTAGATTTAAGCCTTTCGATCAGGTACTATGCGAGGAGTTAGACTTACAGATATAGAGCATCTCTAGTAGAGCAGGGTGTTCAACCTAGAAATTCCTCTGCACACTCTCATCGAGTGCAACCAAATTCCAACCAACAAGCAAGAGATCCCTACCTCTGAAACTGCTTCTTATCACCTTCATATGAAAGTCATACCTGGCCAAATAACACCCCTTGATAAAAATGCTGAAAATCCTGATGCTGCTTTACAGAGACATACTAAGGATGCACAAGGTGCATGAATATATGAAACAATACTCCTTATGCCCAATGCCTGGTTCTAAGTTGAATTGTCATAGGCAACATCTGTTTGGGTAAAGTCAGGAGACCTAACAGGGTTATGTCCTTCAACACGCACATTCTTTTGAATGGGAGCAATACTTGTTTTGAACCCTGCTCATGTCACTGAGGTTATGCTGTAATGGTAAGCCACAGCAAGTCATCCAAGATTACAACAATGTCTTAGACTTTTCAGATGGCAATCTTCGCATTATGGTGTTCGTTATAATTAGTAAAGACAACCAGTTGGTGGCCACAAGGGAAGATAAGGAATTATTGAATATTATGAGTGAAGAATTCTATCAAGATAACTCCAACAGCTAGGTGGCACTTTTACCATTCCATACCCCAAGAACGAGTCTGCCAAACAATAAGCAGCAGGCAGAATCACCGTTTATTTCATTAGATCGCAATTTGAACAGGAAATCTGCAATGAAAAGGCACTTTGTTGACTTCATGCAGAAGGTGCTTGATAGAGATCATGCTGAACCTGCACCACCTCTAAAAGAAGGGGAGTAATTTTGGTACATTCCATGTTTTGGTGTGTATCACCCTCACAACCCAGAAGAAATCAGAGTGGTCTTTAAGTCAAGTGCTCACCATGAAGGTGTTTCACTTAATGACATTCTCCTCACTGGGTCTAATCTGAACAACAACCTGATTTTAGTCTTGTTCTGTTTCAGACAAGAATTGATTGCAGGATTGCAGTAAATGCTGACATCCATCACATGTTCCATTGTTTCATTGTCTGGGAAGACAACAGAAACTACCTCAGATTTTGGTGGTACCACAACAATGATGTCAACAACAAGGTAATAGACTATGGGATAAAGGTCCATGTGTTTAGTTATAGCCCATTTCCTCCAGTAGCAATATATAGGTTGAGAAATATTGTCCGAGAAGGTGAAACGGAATTTGAGTCTGATGCTCGTCAATTTATTGCAAGAAACTTCTATACAGATGATAGGCTCAAATCTTTCCTCACAGAAGATGAGGAAATCAATCTCCTTACCAGAACTCAAGATATGCTGGCTGTATCTAATCTCAGGCTTCACAAGATCATCTCCAACAGTGTCAAGGTAAATGGAGCTTTTCATTCTGAGGACCATGCTGACAGTTTAAAGAACTTTGAACTAGGGTCTAACATTACCGTTATACAACGTAGCCTCGGGCTACTTTGGAATGTCAAAAAAGACCCATTCATATTTCAAATTTCAGCTTGTGAAAAGCCCATCACCAAATAGGGAGTTCTGTCCATAGTAAACAGCATTTATGATTTACTTAGCTTCATAGCTCCTATTATCATTCAGGGCAAGATACTATTAAGACAGCTCACTTCTGAAAATGTGGATTGGGATACTCCATTGCCCAGAGAGAAACAATAAAAATGGAAAACATGGAAAGAATCCCAGAATGCCTTAGAGATGCTTTTGACCATGTTGCTGCACCCCTATGGGATGCATGAATGCTATCAGATGAGAGATTCACATCTTCTTGCATGTATACATTGAAGCTATAGCTGCTGTGGCCTATCTCAGAGTTATATGATTAGATGGAGAAGCAACTGTTGGATTTATCCTTGATAAGGCAAAGCTCACTCCAAAACATGCACATACTGTGGCAAGACTCAAACTTTGTACAGCCATATTAGCTGTTGAAATTGCTGAGCTTATAAACTTGAAACGGACATTGAAATTCATTCCTTTGACATCTAAATGGACAGTAAAATAGTCTTTGGATACACACACAACCAAAAAAAAAAACAGTTATATGTGTATGTCAGTAATAGAGTGGAACACATTAGGAATTGCTCTGCTCCCAGCCTATGACATTACATTCCTACTGATGTTAACCCTGCTGATTGCAGCACACATGCTGTATCAACCTCTGCCTTTCTAGACATTTCATGGACATCACCACCAGAATTGTTACAAGCATTGTTGATTCCAGTTTTGAACTGGTAAGCCCTGATTCCAACAAAGAAATCAGACCTGCTACCATTATACTTAATACTTGTATGAAATCTAGAGCAAGGCTGAGTTCTCATCATTTTGAACATAGGTGATCATCTATCATATGCGCCATTGAATGACTTATCTGTGTTGCTCACTTATTTGTAAGCAACAGTAACAATCCCAAAGACTGTCATGGGTGGCACATTTGTAGAGAACACCCAACGTCAATGAGATCTCACAATCAGAACAAATAATTATCTGATGTGTTCAGCATGAGGTGTACTCTCAGGAAATTTACAGCATTTCCAAGGGACTTAATCTTTCTAAAGGTAGCTCTCTTTATAAACTGAACCCAATAATTGACAACCAGGGTTTTCATAGACTTGGAGGTCACTTGGGAAAGAATGACCTAAGCAATATAGAACAACAGCCTATCATTGTTCTAGGTCAGCACCACATTGTTACTTTTCTGATAAGACACTACCATGACCATGTTCAATGCCAAGGTCACCACTTTACTGAAAGTGCTATAAGATCCCCAGGTTTGTGGATTGTTGGTGCTAAAAGATGCATATCCTCCATACTTCACAAATGTGTGAAATGTCAAAAACTGAGAGGTAGACACCAACAACAACAGATAGCAAATCTCCCACCTGACAGACTAAGCACTGAACCATCCTTTACTCATGTTGGCATTAATGTTTTTGGCCCCTGGTCTGTAGCAACTCATAGGACTTGTGATGGAGTTGCTAACACCAAGCACTGGGCCATGCTGTTTACTTGTCTCAGCATTTGTGCTGTGCACATTGAAGTTATAATGTCCATGGAGACTTTGTGTTTTATTAATGCCTTCTGAAGATTTATCTTTATAAGAGGATCAGTAAAGCTCCTAAGAGTGGACTGCAGAACCAACTTCTCAGGAGAAAACAATGATTTGAAGGTAAGGAATTTCTTAATTAGCAAGTGGTGTGGCTGGAAGTTCAGCCCTTGTCATTCCTCTCACATGGGAGGTTCTTGGGAATGCATGACTGGGATCACTCAAAGGATCTTGGATTCTATACTACTTAGTCTCAAATCTTCCCAACTCACCCATGAGATCTTAATCCCCCTTCCTGAAGAGGTGTCTGCCATAATTAACACCAGACAACTAGTTCCAGTGCCTGGGGATCCAAATTCTGCAGTGTTGCTCACTCCAGCTGCTCTGTTTACCCAGAAAACGGGAGTAGCATCTGCCCCTCAGGCGGACTTTGACTGGTCTAATATTCATAGTCAACAATGAAAACAAGTTGCACACCTTGCTGATGTATTCTGGAGTTGCTGGAAAAGAGAATACCTTTCCAGTCTTCAAGGTTGCAAAAAGTTTGAAATAAATGACAACTCAACAAGCAAAATTTAAGACTAGGAGATGCAGTTCTTCTTAAAGACAAAGATGCTCATCATAACTACTGGCCTGTGGGACTGATTATAGAATCTATGACCATGCTAGAAAGATTCAGAAGGTTAAAACCAAAGTAATCAAGGAAGGATCCACATGACATTTCTTCATACCTGTCAATGAACTGATGCTGCTTCTTCCCATTATGAGCATGCTTCTTCAAATTCTGCAACCTGACTCCACCAAGACTTTGAACTTTCTATTGTGATACTCACTTCCCTTTCCTATAGTGAGAATTTCTGCATGCCCTGCCTTTTGCTCAAGAATTGAACTTTCATCTCTTCCCAATTCCTGCTTCCCCAGGTTTTACGAGTTGTTGGCATCAGCAAGTTTTGTTATATTCATAGGTTCATAGGTTCATAGGTAGGTACTAGGCTATCTGCCCGAAGGCATTTATAAGCCTAGCCAGAATGTGTTGGCTTTCGCCACCCGCTTAGATTAGTCCCCTGTGCCTCTGTCCAGCAGAGCCACTGAAGTGATCCCCGGGGTAAACTTTCTGTTTCCTATCCGCTTGTCAAGGTTTCTCTTGAAGAGCGTTAGCAAGGGGCTCTGCCTAATGTAGACTGGAATGTAGTTCCAAAGCATGGGAAGTCTTTGAGACATGAATCTATCCCTCCAGCATGTTATATGTATTGTTGTGGTGAGGTTTAGATCCCTAGAGGGTGTGGCTTGAGGGGATAAGGTTTGCTTTAGATGGAGCATGTCCATCAATTATGGGTTGGACATGGCCTTGTATGTCAGGCAGAGATCACCTCTGAGTAGGCGGTATGCAACCGAGTACAGCTGGAGTTTCTTCAGTAGAGCTGCATAGGGCATCTGTTTTAGGCCAGTGATCCTCTTGGTGAGGTACTTCTGCAGTCTTTCCAGCTGTTGCAGGTGTCTTGTAAGGTACATCCCAAATGGGGCGTTGTACTCTATGATGGGTCTGATGAGTGATGAGTAGAGGGGCACAATGGCCACTTTTGATCTGAATACAAACCCTTTTGTGATTAGTTGGGCCACATAGAAGGATTTTCTAACCACTTTGACAATGTGATTATCAAAAGAGAGATTACTATCTACCTGGGTCCCCAGATACCTTATTACATTTTCCATATTTAGGAGGCTACTACCTATGTGGTTGTTTGAGTGTACGTTGTTTTTTTCCAAAGGGGATGACTATGCACTTTTTGGCATTTAGCTTGAGGCCATGATTTTGACACCAGGTGTCCATCTCATTGAGATCCTTTTGGAGGATATCTGTGTCAGGCGGAGAGTCAGTTATAGCCCCTAGTTTGCAGTCGTCTGTGAACTTGGTCAGCCATAGTCCTCCTGTGCTTGCCTGTACCTCTGAGAAGTATATGCTGAAGAGGAGGGGTCCTAGGACTGAGCCCTGGGGAATGCCGCTTGTAATTGGTTTAGAGTCAGTCCTAGCTTCCATAACTCTCACCATGTGGATTCTGTCCGTGAGCCAATTGGCAACCCATCTTGTGGCATAGGGGTTTATGTTCAGGCTGGTGAGCTTATCTATAATTCCAGAATGGGGAATGGGGTTCAAGGCCTTTGCGAGGTCTAGGTATGCTGTGTGTACCACCTTTCCCTCATCTATAACCTTGGTAACTGTCTCAAAGACATCCTCCAGGTTTAGGAGGCATGATCTGCCCTTAACAAAGCCGAACTGGGTAGGGTCCAGTGTTTGGAGGTTCCCAATGTCTCTGTTAATGAGTTCCATGATGATGATGCACTCCATAGCCTTGCAGACCAAGCTAGTCAGGCTTATAGGGCAATAGTTCACAGGGTCTGTTGTGGCTTTACCTTTGTGGAGTGGAATAACCATTGCTGTGCGCCACTCTATGGGTATGTAGCCTGTGGAGAGGCTGAGTTTGAACAGTGTGTTTAGGTGAGGAGATTTTTTGTCTTTGAGCTCGTGTGGGACGCAGCCTAGAACACTGTCCGGTCACATTGATGCTGTTGTTTTGGCTTTAGAGAGGGTTGTTTTAACCTGAGTGTCTGTGATTTCAGGGGCTCTACATTCTTTTGGTATGGTTATGGGCCCTTTTGTTGGTGAGAGGGGGGTGAAGTTTGCACTGAACCTGTCTGCCAGGGTGTTGGCAATATTGGTCGATTCAGTGTATTTTGTGCCATTCTGCATTAACTCCGAGCAGATCTGAGCATTGCCACGATTCTTGACATAGCTAAAGAATGCCTTGTTGTTATCTTTGGAGTCCTTGGCAATTTTTCTTTCGAAGCTCGCATTGGACAATTTTACGAGGGATCATAGTTTCTTGCTGATATTGATCAGGGATGTCTTCCTTTCTTGTTTGCATTTATTCTCTTGTTTCCATGCCCTTGCTTTTTTTGTTCCAGGGGATAAATAAATTACAAAAATATGATGTAATTAATGTTTATTCTTGCTGTTATTTGTAGAATCTAAAGATTTCCAGTGGAGAGTGTCATGTTACACATGCTAGTGTATTTTCTGTTCAGCTAAGGATTTGCTTTTTGTAATTTTCCCTTTTTCCTGTAGCTTACCTCTGCTAGCTACCTCTGCCCTTCTTCTCCATACCCTTTCAGCATGTATGTGTGAGCGTATTTGTGTGTGTGTGTGTGTGTGTGTGTGTGTGTGTGTGTGTGTGTGTGTGTGTGTGTGTGTGTGTGTGTGTTTGCGTGTGTGTTGGCCTCCGTTCCAGCCCTTGCATATTGGTGGAGAGGGTCAAATCTTCACTATTTGACCTATTGGAATGTCATCTTGTATGAAGATCTTCACAGTTTGGAAATTAAACTACTCAAATATCTCCACAGGTGTCATTTTGATCAAGTCACTGTGTACTAACCTTACTGTTGTGGTGAGTAAACCTTCTCAATACATCTTGCTACAGATCAGGAGATCACACTTGCCATGCACAACTAGTGGAGGCAGAATAGGAAATAAAACAAAATGACCAGAAACTTGATAAATTAAAAAGTAGCAACAATTTGATTAGAAAGATACAGCTAGAGTAAAGGCTATTATTAATCAATTTGCCCAAGATCATACACTATTCCTCAGTTCCATCTGTACCTTCATCTTATCATTGAACTCTTATCTCCACTAAAAATGTTCAGTCTATTCCCTCCTCTGAGGATTGGCACACCCATCCTCTCTGTCTATTCCAAGTGCCTGAGTCACTTACTGAACTCAGATAACTTAGGTATAGACAGGGCTTTATCTCTGGACACCACCAGTGCAAGTGCAGAAGACTGGAAATGTGTCATTATCCAACCAATATACAAAGGAAAGGGACACAGGGAGTTGGCACAGAGAATTAAAGAGCTGTTAACAAGCTATGTCATGTTATCCTGGGGTCCAAGGTTTGATTCCCTCAACCTCCATTGCCTAAGTGTGTGACTCTGATCAAGTCACTTAACCAGACAGTGCTCCTGGGTTGAGTCTGAAAAAGTCACATGGAGATCAGTGCTGTACCTTGGTAAACAAATACAAATAAAAATAAAATAAAAGCAAATAATTACAGACTGGTCAGTCTACTATCAAACTCAGGGAAAGTTATGGAGAGGTTAGTCATTAACAAATTGCTGGAGAAGATGGTCAGCCTGAGCTTGGTTGACATCTGTCAACAAGCATAAAGAAAAGACATGACAGTTGTTATAGAAAACCATATCTGTACAGGAATGTTATCAGAAGAATGTAAATAAATATGAAGACAGATGTTATAGTCATCAACTTCATTTGCATTTGATAGGGCTTGTTGCATAGTTCTGATAGGTAAACTTCTCAAATGATGAATCTGAAGACCATTAGTAAACTGGATAACAGAACGGGTGTGTGACAATAAGTTAAAAATATAATAAAAGCATGCTTAATGGAAATGATAAAGGGGTACCATAAGGATCCATCTCGGGTCCCTTTTTTCATTTGTACATTTTTGATATAAGTAATTCGTCAGATATATTTTATTCCCTCTACAAAACACAGGCAACTTCAAATTAGGGAATTATATATTATACAGAGAAGACTGACTGAAGCTACAGACTTAGCTGGATAATTTATACTTAAGAAGTGAAGATACAAAAATTTTTTTTAATTCAGGTAAGATGAAACACATTGTTTTTAGTCTCTTTCATTTACAAAATGGCTTTGTTGAAGAACAGTAACCTGGAGCAAGTGTACCTCTTTAAAGACCTGAGAATCTGAGCTAATTGCGACCTCGATTTTAGTAACAGGATAGGGCATGTAAAAGTGAATCCAATAAAAACATTGCATGTGTTCTAAAATGTATAAAATCGCGCAATACTGATATGATAAAAAATATATTTATAAGATTAATCAGTGCCATGATGGAACTGTGAAGAAGGCACACCAAATTAATAAGAGCCTTTGAAAGCTTGACATATAAGGATTTTTACAGTTGAATACATAGGAGGACGAACTTCATACAAGTACATAAGTACATAAGACCATGCATGACATGTTTTTATAGGAATGCTTGGCAGAAAGGAGAAGAGAAAAGAGCAGAGAGGTCAAAATCATAAGATCGCTGAAGAGAAGCAGTAGAACAAGCACTTGGTATTCAGAAAAGGGGGTGGCACACATTCACATATACTCACACACACGCACACACACACACACACACACACACACACACACACACACACACACACACACACACACACACACACACACACACACACACACACACACACACACTCACACACAGACACACAGACACACACACACACACACACACACACACACACACACACACACACACACACACACACACACACACACACACACCAATAATGTGTGTGTGAGTGTGTGTGTGTACATAGAGTGTGTTAGTGTGTTTATTTCGGGAGTGGTTTTATATATGCCTTTATATGTATGTGCATTTTATTTTTTTAGTTTGTTTTTAAGTATATGTTTTTTTTTATGTTTTACTTTACTAAGTTGTTTTTCTGCATTTATTAGTTATGCTTAGATTTATGGTATCTGCAAAGTGGAAGATATATATCAGTTTCTTCACAAGGATACCTTTACAGTTTTGGATGATTTCTACAGTTTCTGACCAGGTAGTCTAGTTATGTTTGAATTGCAGTGATTTTATTGTCCTAAAATAATCTTTGTTTCCATCAGAATCCTGATTTTCATGTCATTTTATTTCATTATTTCATTTTTTTTTAATCTTTCATGCAGATTTAATAATGCATTTCAGTTGGAGGTATGTGTCTTAAATGTTTATTTTTGTTTTTCAATGATTCACTTTTTGTTCTCTGTCTATGTGTTTTAGATCTCTATGGGACATAATATGATGGCTCTTCTACGTGCACCTAATCAGCCAGGTCATGGGGGGCTCATGTCAGGTGTCCCCTGGTTAGGTGACAGCCCTGTAGTCCATTCATTCCTATCCAGGGTCCATGTAACCATATCAGCTAATCCATTAGGTGCTAAGGAGTGGGCCAGTTTACTGTTCTGTGCCCTACCATCTGCTAGTGGACTGCCCTTTTGGTAGATGTATGAGTTTTTATGCCTACTGCCAGCCACACTACACATATCTCCACATGCCAAATCCACTGGTTTCATGTAGGCACATCTTTGCTGCTCATGCTCTACAGACTTGATGTTCATGGGTCAATGCAGAGTATTTTCACTAGGTATCACTACAGTGGGAAACCTCAACCACTTTCATTCCCATTCATGGATGAGTTGGGAGCGGTTACTCACTCTCAGCCCCCTGCTAACTCTGTCAAGTATTCAGGCTGCTTTTCAAACTCAGATTGCTTGGGTGATAACACTTTATCCTGTGTGTGTGTGTGTGTGTGTGTGTGTGTGTGTGTGTGTGTGTGTGTGTGTGTGTGTGTGTGTGTGTGTGTGTGTGAGAGTTTCTGAAGTATTTCTGTGTTTCATAGTTTTCACCTTTTAAATAAATTTTCAAGATTGTGGTCATATGTGCTATGAAAAATGTCTACAGTTTGTCTTTCTAGGAAGGATATTGCTTTAAATTGACTTTATGCAGAAATAATAGCGCTAATACTACCTTAGTCTGGCTAATCAGATATGAGCTCTAGTCTGCCATTTTCTAAATGTTTTACTATACATTATTTTACTATTCATTTTTTGTCTGTGCAAATTTTATTTCAACACACTTCTATGAATAGCTGCAACTTCAAAGAGATAATTCATCCTCAAGAAGTGGTTAAGTTTAATATCTTTCTATCTGGCACATTAGAAGTTCAGGACTCCTATGTCCATTTAAAAGAACACATGAAACAAAGCATACCTTACAACACTTATCACTAATTTTGTTTATGTAGAACTCTGTGTCCTTTATGACTGCCTGTACTTGATACAATCAGTGCAAAGACAATGCACCTTTTAAAACAGTGTATTTAAGGACATACTATGTAGTAAAACAATGCCCCTTTTAGCGCAGCTTGCATTCAAGAACACAATGTGCTACCTTTGCCTCCCAGTAGTTGTTGTCAAAGGCTACATATTTGGCCCACCCTGAATCATAAGAATTTTATGGAATAATTATTTGTACATAATGCAATATACCTGTTCAAAATAAGGGCCATAGTTGCTAGTATTTCCTGAAAAGGGTTTTACGGTCTACATTCTTGTAAAGTTTTTTTCTTTAAGTTTTCTTCCTTGTGTTACTTCTCATAAATAAGAAGACCTGTCATTCCCAACCACAGTGACCTAGGTTTGAATTCCATGCTGGCTGATAGAAATCCAGCTGGACAAGGATGAAGCTATGGGAGTATGAATGAAGCTTCCTATCCTGGGCAGAAAAGAGTTTGTTTTCATGTTGAGATTTACCCCCATTCAGGAGAAAAAATTGTGGTCAGACTCTCAGGGGAACACAAAGCTCGTAGTAACAGTGCACACATGTTGGCATGTTCATGCAAATCCAAATAATTTCACTGCATATCATGTCTAGTAAAAGGGGGAGTAAGTAGTAGGCCTCAGGCAAAACATGTGACCATCAGGACACCACTGCTTTACAATGCCTCAGTGTCTTCTGAGACTCATTTCTCCAAAGAAATAGATATCCCTCCTCTTAATAACAGAGCTCAAGTTTAGAAGTAACATCCAGGTGAGATAGTGAGCAGCAGATTAATAGGGGTACCAGAACACTCCTGAGCATCAGCACTCAGGAGAGAAAATAACAAAAAAAAAATAATAATATGTCTACACCTTTGTCAGTGCTGAAGTATCAAGAGCTACATAACCTTTCTTTTTAACCCAGCAAAATTCTAAGAGTTTACTTTTTACAGCTATGATGATCTTGACATGTATTTATTTCAAGGCACGTGAGGCACATTTTGTGAATAATGGAAGTTTGTTAGAGCATCCTGACAGGTGAAAGTTTAACGACAATAATATATAGCTTAGTTCCACGTTTCAGATACTGGACTGTCTTATTATAACTTGCTTCTGCTTTAAAATGTCACAGCCCAAGATAAAGCAACAGTTTTATTACCTAAAACAATATTCCCTAGTGCTAGAAAGTGAGCTCTGTGCCATGAAGCATGCAGGAGTAAAAGGTAAAACTTTGTTTACATTTATCAAGTAAAAATATTAAGATGGTATAGTAAATATAAATATTAAGCTCCCTTGTGCAGTGTCATATTTGTCTTCATGTTTTTCCAACTGTACTATATAGCTCATTTTAGTCACTTACAAAATGTGTTAAGTATGCATTCGGGAACATTAGTGGGGATTATCCTTGAAAAAGTCCCTTTACGGAGTTTGCCTATGTTCATTTTTACCTACAGTGCATCTCAGTAAATGGAGTTTCTCTTTTTTTATAGATTTTCCATATTTAGTTTCAGTTCCTTTGAAGAGTAAGAAATTTCTAGACTTTGAGCTGGATAATAAAAGATGAAGTGGTTAATGTATTTCCTCCTTGTTGTAAATCATTTATTTTTTTAACTAAATAGATCACTTCTGAATTCTTTAAGTGAAAAAGCACTGAACCTCATACCAAAGTTCATGTGATTGCTCAAAACAAAGTCAAATACTGAATCTTAGCAATTCAGCAGTCTGCAAACTAGAAATGGAGAGACCTTCTCCCAAATAATGACAACCCATGCTTCAGATGCATAATTGTGTGATCATCAATATCCATGTAGTGAGAGATAGTGGGACTTGTACTGCATAGCGCAATCAACCGCAGCACACCACATAAATAAGTGGTGCTCTAGCGACAACCATACAGCAAAGAGGACAGAGGTTGTGAGTTGCTGCAGGAAAGTACTATGGTACTCAACATATTGGCCTGAGTATTGTGCATATAGCAATGCATATATGCACATGCACAGATAAACAGCCTTGCGCACGAGCGCACATACACACACACACACACACACACACACACACACACACACACACACACACACACACACACACACACACACACACTCTCCAGTCAGATCACTTGTCCTGAACAACATAGATTAAGCCTGTGAAATGTGACATAACACACTATTTACATCTTATTGCGACCTTATTCTCAATAATAGGAATCACTCCATGTTACACTGCACAACAGTATTTGCTGTGCAACAGGAACTTCATTGTATATTAATTAATAAATGAATGCATTTATTTGTTCATAGATTCATAGGTTCATAGGTGTATACTAGGCTAATGACCACTATGGCCTTTACAAGCCTAGCCATGCAGCTCAAACGTGTCCTACAATTTTTATTTTTAGATGTTTATATAGGGGGTGATTGTTGGTTACAAATGATTTACTGACTACCTCTGTCCATCAGAGATGTGGGAGCCAGACCAGAGGTGAATTTTTAATTTCCCATCCAATGGTCCAAGTTACCCTTAAATAGGGTTAGTAAGGGACATTGATATGGATTGGGAACCTGTTCCAGAGAAGGGGAATTCTCTGAGATATATCTCTATCTCTCTAACTCATCCTATTTATGTTGCAAACAAAACTTAGGTCTTTAGATCTGCTAGTTCTGATCAGAAGTGTAGCCAGGATTTTTCAGCTTGCACTCTACAGTCTATTTCTGCTACCCTCCCATAGGCCATCCATGCCACCCTGTCCCCATGTCACCCATGCTACCTTGCCACTGAATGATAGCATAGGCCCATAGATGTCCACACTAATTTTAATTGGCATTTAATCATAGCCATACAGAGTGACAAACCTGTGTACCACATCAAGGTTATCAGTCCTACAAAGGCCAACTCAGCAGGGCCAAGGTTACCATTTTGGGGCAGCTAGAGTCAAATTGGGGCTCCCCGGGAAACTTCCTGTCTAAGTATCACCCTCTCACTACCACTTCTAAACAACCTTTTAGTTCCTGCTGTAGAGTTTTAGGAGTAGTAAGCACACACTAAACTGTAGCTGTAATGTTCTTACATTATGATAGGCCTGTGTATCACACTGTGCTGGTTTATTTCATACAGAGCCATTCACAGTGACTGACATTTATTTACAGTGATGATACATTGCAACAACCCAATGTATGTAGTTGGTCTTTGCTGAAATGCACTAGGCAAAGACCTCCACGGGACTCCCACTGCCTTCTGTTTCTCCTTCCACACACACATCCTCCAGTACCCCCTACCCCATCCCGCACCCCATCCTGGGCTTTCTACACCATACACATTACCTTTTTCTTCTTGTTCTCACATCTGCCTTACTCTTCACTTTAGGAAGCCATGGCTTTCTATATGATGTGAAGCATACCTCTCACCCTCTTAGAATAAGAAATCTGGACAAAGCCATGAAAAAAGTGGTACAAATAGGGACAATTTTTAAATATTTCTCTTGCAAACTTAGAAAGTTGATAGAATAACAGGTTTTGCATTAGCATGAATTTTCTGAAGGGTATGAAGTCTAAAACCCAAATGTCTGTCATTATTTTCTAACTTTAATCTTTAATGGTTTGCCACTAATTTTGCCAGAAAGCCACAATTTTATGAAAAACGGACCAAAATTATAAGGCAAGAATATGGACATTCTGCATAAATCTGTACAGTTGAGAGGTATGCTGTGAAGTACATTTTAAACTTGTTGACAAACTTTCCATAGGAAGCCAACATGGAAGAATTCAATACTAACCTTTGATAGTATGCACCCCAGGCATATCTTTCAAGGTATAGTGAAGAGCCAGTTCGTAAGAATCCATAGATTATGTAGTAGAACTGAAGATTTAAATAAAGAAGCACACTCTCTAGAAAAGTTATTCATTAATAGAGGATATAACCCTTCTATGGTTAAGAACATCAAAGCAGGGATATTGGGGGATAACACACCCATAAAACAGGAAAATAAAGATTTGAAATATATGAAACACTATTCCAACCTTTATAAAAGAGAAGATGCCACAGATAATCATATTAATTATATTGTCACATATACTAGTGATATAAAAAACATACAGCAGGTTATCTATAATAATTGGCATATTTTAACCATTGATTCTCATACTAGAGATGTTGTGAGCAAACAACCTAGGTTTCTATACAAGAACAGTAGAAACCTCAAAAGAATTTTATGTGGTGATCTTCATATCAAGACAGATGAGGGAAGTAACCTAACTAATAGTATTTATGTTAAGAACTTAGGTACATTCCCTTGTTATAACTGCAATAGATGCAAATATATAACTAAAACACAGCCTTTTAAGCACCCTAATACTGACTATGTTTTTAGACCTAATTTTCATGCTAATTGTAACACTTGCAACTTGATCTATCTTGCTACCTGCACCAAATGTAAGGCTTTTTATGTAGGATTAACCAAGAGAAGGTTACAGGAACGTATCTACAATCATTTGTATGATATACGTAAAGCTGTTGAAACTAATGCCTTGGCAAAGCATATTATGGAATTTCCTACCCATTCATTTTGCTTCAGAGTCCTACAAGAGGTAAAACAAAATCAAAGAGGAGGAGACATGGAGAACCACTTGGCACTCATGGAACTTAATTGGATATTAAGATTAGGTGCACATATAGAGCCAGGGATCAACAACTATTTATCTATCAAACCAGCACTAATATCCAAGAAATAAATATACACATGACAGTATATATTATCTTACATTAATCTAGTGACCGTCACCTTATATTTTTATATTTGTTCATATATATATTGTGCAATTAGAATTCATTTGCATTTGTTTTTATAGTTCAGAAACAGTATTGTATCATTCCATTTTCTGTTTTAGATATACTTATTTTATTATTTTTCTGTTATTAGTTTTATAGCAGATGCAAGTTTTGTAATATAAGCGACACCTTTTACATAGAGTAGACTCAGATGCAATTACTCATTTTTAGTGACTACATTTTGAGTTCTAGTCATCACCATCCTGATTTCGTGCAATAACATTTATGATACATTCTGTATCCAATATATATGTCTTAGATATACACACATTTTACATACATTTTTTATATTTTACTTATATAACACATGTTATGATTTATCTAATGTTACTACTGGTTGCACAGATGAATTTGTTATATACTGAACAGCTCTGATATATAACATCGCAACTAATAACTATATACATTTTTAAAACTCTGATATTTGTTTGTTTTATATTTCATTTGTCACCTGTATTCTGTTTATCGCTAGATAAGAGGTGCAATAACATATATATATATATATATATATATATATATATATATATATATATATATATATATAATGTGTTTGTTTAAGGTATATCTTTTTAAAAGATTTGCATTCATTTCATTTTAATTAATCAATTAAAAGGTTTTCCCGCATTAAGCGGATGTATATAAACTTTACAGCTGTATTTGTTAAATTATCTGATGAAGCGTGGATGGACCACGCGAAAGCGCTCATCTTTTAACCTTTATTAAAAGTTTTTGTATCTTTTAGAGTTGCCAGAGTTCTTCATTTAGCCACTCGCACTTCATTTGGATTATTGCCTGCTCCTTCGTGCTTGATACTTCACTACGCTACTACCTTGCCTTGTTATTTTTGGGGCAGTATCATTTAACAAGGACGCTGACTACTTTATACGTTTCTGTTGTCATTTTTTGGTCAGTATTCCCAGTACACTATGGAGCCTACCATCAGCTTGGATCCAGAGCCGAGGGACACATCCTCGTTATGGGATGGACTTATACATCTTCATAGTAACCCTTTATTGTCTCTGGACTTCACAGGAGAGGCTGGACACATCAGTCCCAATGCGAATGGTGAGAATCTTACAGAATTTCATTCTTCATTAAAGACATTAGAAGACAATTTATATCAACTTCAGAGGTACGCCTGGCAAAGGCTACACCTAGAAGCATGCATCCATTTTAAAGTAGTCCCCAGGGGCATGCGGGTGTTCTGTATGCCCACCTATGGGGATTCACATCCTGAGCTTCTTAAACGGTGGCAGGACTTGAACATAGAGTTGGGGTTTAAGTATGCCAAATTAATGCTTGACTACTTTTTACCGTTGGAAACTGAACTGAGAAATAAAACGGATCTCATATATAAACAATTGTTGGATCGTTTCACTTCAGAGTATTGTATAGACAAGATCAACCGTATATTTTCACAAATAAACCTATTCAGTGATAGATTGAGAGTCACTAAACAGAAGAAGCTGTTACGTGACTATCATGATTTTCAAAAAGGCCAGGTATTTGTTTGGCCGAGACATCAAGCTTCCCAAACTTTGAACTCCTTACCACAGCCAGAAACAGCCTCTACTTTTAAACCTAAACGACCTGCTGATATTAATATTGTTGCACCTACTTTACCTCAGGTGCCTACATCTATGCTGAACAGAGAAATGTGTATGGCAACTTTACCTGAGATTAGTCACATTGAAACACCTTTAATTGACACACCCCCTCCTAATCAGGAAGCTTTTTTTCATCAGGCACCCTCTGCTACTACGGGGGCCATTCCTAAGAACACTTTGAGTGCCTTACCTTCTTCGGTAACTTTTTTACCGTACCAGAAACGGCCTACATTACATCCAATAAGGGGGCGATCTCACAGCAGGGACTCTCGCAAGAGGAAGTACTCAGCGGAACAACCCGGTTACAACAGAAGGAAAAAGAACTGACTTCTAACCTACTATTTAACCTTTCTAGTTTTGTTTTGGATGACTTTAGCATTCATGTTTTAAACAGAGGTCTCAGTTTTATCCCGGCTACTCCGGCAACATTGACTGATACGTTACTTGACCTCAGGCTGTTTTGTAGAAGGCTATGTTTAAAATTGCTGTTCAATAGTAATACTGTTCATGATCAGGGAAATGCACCTTACAGGACTAGAAGCACATATATTCCCAATATGCCATCACATATTGAGTGCTTCCTTAAGGCTTGTGAAAGTCAGTATTATCTAATGTTCAGTAAAGTAACCAAAAAAGGCAGATTTTATAACTTAACACCAGCTGAAGCTTGTGCTCTAAGTGAACTTAAACAGAACACACACAGCTTTAAGGACAGACTTTTGACATACAATTTCCATAGAAGAGGCTTTGACATACATATTAATTAACAGAGAGGATACATTCATCTACAATATAATATTACATTACCTATGTGGTAGTTCGTGGGTACAGTGTTTTTCCCAAAGGGGATGACAATGCACTTCTTGGCATTGAGCTTGCGGCCATGACTTTGACACCAAGCATTAGTCTCAGTGAGGCCCCTTTGTAGAATGTCCACATTATTAGGTGATTCTATTATGGCACCTAGTTTGCAGTCGTCTGTGAATGTCATTAGCCAAAGACCTGCTGTATTAGCCTGGACTTCTGAGAAGTAGATGCCAAACAGGAGAGGACCCAGGACTGAGCACTGTGGTACTCCACTTGTCAATGATCTGAAGTTGGATTTGGAGTCAGCTACTTTCATTGGTTGGGTTCTGTCAGTGAGCCAGTTGGCCACCCATCTTGTGACATAGGGATATATGCCCAGTCTAGTGAGTTTATCTATAATTCCAGAGTGGGGGATGGTGTTGAAAGCCTTGGCAAGGTCAGGATAGGCTGTGTGCACCACCTTACCCTCATCCATGGCTCTGGTGACTGCTTGAAAGAAGGCATTCAGGTTTAGTAGACATGACCTATGTTTTACAAACCCAAACTGAGTGGGGTCCATGTTAACTATGTTTTTGTTTATAAGCTCCAAGATGATACTTTCCATGGCCTTGCAGACCAGGCTCATCAAGCTAACGGAGCGGTAGTTTTCAGGGTCTATGGTGGTGCCCCCATTGTGGAGTGGGATAACAGTCACTGTGTGCCATTCAGTAGGCACAAAGCCTGAAGTGAGGCTATGACTGATCATGGTGCGTAGGCGGGGTGCCAGTTTTTTTTTGTAGTAAATGCAGCCTGGGATGTTGTCAGGTCCCATGGATGCTGTGTTCTTGGCTTTGAAGAGTGCTGTCTTTACTTGTGCAGCCATGATTACAGGGGCTTTGTATTCTTCCAGTATAGTGATGGGCCTTTGGGGGGTGAAGTTTGCACTGAACCTATCTGCCAGGATGTTGGCAATATCAGTCAGTTCTGTATATCTAGTGCCATTGTGCTGTAGCTCACAGCAGATCTGAGTGTCGCCGTTGAGATTTTTGACATAGCTGTAGAATGCTTTGTGGTTGTGTTTAGAATCAGTGGTGATTTTATTCTTGTAACTAGCTTTGGAGGATTTTATGAGGGATCTCAGCTTCTTACTGTGGCTTACCAGGGAGTTCCTGCAATCAGTGGATTTTACTCTTTTTTTTGTAACAGCTTCTTCCTTATGTTGTAGAGTTTGTTTATGGCAGGGGGCCACCAGATTGGCTTCCTTTTTTTGGATGATAGCATCTTGGTTCTGTTGGGGATGGCACGATCCATGCACTCGTGTATGTGCTTATACAGTGCATTAGCATAGGATTCAGCAGTCGTACCTCTATATTCCATTTGTATGTCGTGAAACTTGCCACTTCTGTCTTAAGAAGCATGAAGTTGGCTTTGGAGAAGTTTTTTATGGTGGTTTTCTTAATGGGGGGGGTGGGGCAGGATATTGCTGCCTAGGGTGATTAGCTTGTGGTCGGATCTGGCCAGTAATGAGTTGACCTCTGGCATGGAACATCCGTTGCCCATATTGGTAATGACCAGGTCCAGGATATTGCTGCCCCTGGTGGGGATATGGACAAGATGATCGAGGGCATTGGAATTTATTAATTCCAGAAAGCATTGAGCAAATGAGTTAGTACATGAGTAGTTTTCCCAGTTGATGATGGGGTAGTTGAAATTGCCCATTATTAGGGTATTGGGCTGTACCTTAATATTACCCAGTATATCATGAAATGTGGAATGGGCATCTTTGAGCATGGCAGGGGATGTGTAACAAGCTACAACTTGGATTGCATTCTTACCCAGTGTTAGTTGCACTTGGATAATTTTGGATGCATTATATTGAGCAACTAGCCTGGAGGTGTGGATATCCTTAATGAATATGGAGACGCCTCCTCCTTTAGTGTTTCAGTCCAGGTTAGTTGGCCAAAAAGTGTGGTATGAGTTATAGCCTGGTAATGCAGGGGTGCTCCCTGGAGCCTTGAACCAGGTCTCTGTCACTGCACAGATTTCTATGTTCTCCATTTTAAGGAGTGCCACAAGTTAGTGCATTTTGAGGTTTAGACTTCTAGCAATGACTAGCATTACCCTCAGATTTTGCTTGCTTATAGCTGCCATGGTGTGAGTTTGTCATTTGAACCTTGCATAAAAAAGGCACTATAGGGGTGGCAAGAGCCTTAGCCAGTATCTGGAATCCCAAGGGTGACAGGTGCAGGCCATCTCTGGCAAAGCATTGTGGTCTGTTGATGATGTTGTCCCATGCAGACAGACACTGGATCCCCTTAGAATGGCACCAGAAACTTAACCAGTTGTTGAAGTCAATCAATTTGTCCTTGTATTATGGCATCTTTCTGGGTGATGGCAGGATGCTACTCAGGGCTAGGGTCATACCTGTCTGGGCTACATGATCCGAGAGCTCCTCCATGTCTCTTTTCATGTAGTCCAGAGAGGTACATCTCAGGTCATTCACACCAACATGGACAATGACAGAGTCATATTTGAACTTGTGGAGTGACCTGAGTGCTTGCATTATGTGATGGATCCTGGCACCCAACAGGCAGCTGACAGTAACTTTCTCCTTGTTTATCCTGGTGACATCAGTGTGCCTGTCTATAGAGTCACCTATGACTAGTGTGTTGGGTACATTGTTTTGCCTTATGGGCTGGGGCTGAGTGGCACACTGATTTTGTGGGCTATATGTCATTTGGGTAGTGTTGGGGGTGGTGGTTGCTTGCATTTCAGCTTTGGAGGTCTCTGTTTTGGGCAGATTTTTATTGAGAGCTTCCACAAATGTAGGTGTGTGTTTTGTGTTACTATGTGTGGGTTTAGGTGGTGTAGGTTTTGAGTATGTGTTGAGAGTGGTGTGGTGCAGGTGTTTACCTTCTCCTCTTGACTGTCTAGTACAGTCTTGGCTGGAGAGAGCTTGGCTTCCAGTTTGGCTATATAAGTGCATCTCTCACAGGTTGTAGTGTTAGATGGTAGGAAGAGAGGGTTGTCAGTGTACATGAAGCAATCGCTGCATTGTCCCAAGATGCCCAGATTCATCAGGTGGACAGGGGAAAATACCAGGAGCTGACCCTTAGACATGCCTGGATAGGTGCTTATTAATTTAAGTACTAAAAACAGTTTTCCTCTTAACAAGTGAGGAAAGTTGAGTGTTGCAGTAATTTGTAGATTATTTAGTGCAATGAGTTTTGAACAAATGCTGAGCACAAGGAAATAGTTTTGAGTGCTAAAACTAGAAAACTGGCTAGTTCTAAGGGAAAATTAGAAGAGCAGACTTTCTGGCACTGGAAATAGTTTAACCCTAGTTAAATGGCGCTGTGCGATGTGCAAAACTGCACAAAAACAGGTTTTTAAACAGAAAGATGAAAGGGACAGAAATAGCCCAAAATGGCCAATAAAACTGCAGAGTCTGAGCTTAAACCACTCCTCCAGCGACAGATAGGCTGCTCAAAGCTCACCACTCTCACTGATAAACAGAGAAGCTTCCTTCTATCTTAGTAAGGTCTGGGCAACACAGAAACTACAAAACAGCCTAGAATTCAGCAAAATCTGAAAAACTGGCTCTACTGGTTATAGAAAGGTGGGAAATTGGTAGAGAGAGAGATAGGATTGTTTTGTTGTTTTGTTTTTTTCAATAATTAAAATGGATACAGTAAAGCAAACATTTTTGAAGCCGAAAAATGGCTGTTGGACTTGAGTGTGCAGCCCTCAGCAGGTCAGCAGTTGAAAAACACTTAAAAATGATCAGTTAGACCAGTTTTATAAACTTTAACACCACCACAGGAATGGGGTGGGGGGAACCTAGTTTCAGAACAGATGAGAAAACAGCAAACAATGTCAGGAAATATATAAAATAATTCAGTCAAGCAAAGATTAAGATAATGCAGAACTCTGAAAAGTACCAAGAAATATACTTATCAGCGATATATTTCCAGAATGTTTGAGAAGCACTCCAGTCAGAACACAAGGACAGTCTAATAGTGTATATAAAAAATAAGGCCACAGATATACTTTGTGTACTTAAGGATCACTCAAGAAACAAATTAGCCAATGGAAAAAAAAACATGTGAATGTGCAGCCTGAGTAATTTAAGTGTATACCTGCCACATAATACAAAAACACCATGCCAAGCAGATTTCTCAAAACAAAAAACAAATTAGAACAGGTAAAACAGAAAGCAGCTCTATCTGTTTAAGCAACTCACAGATACAAAATAAAAATAGTTTTCTAACGAATGGGGAGTCATCTGTGTATTTGTTAAGTTGGCACATCTACTGATCTAGTACCCTTTATGGTAGTGACTAAAAGAAAAAACATAGATTTGATGTGTTAAAGCCACAAATATATTAATAATTCTATGTAATCAAATAGTAAGAAGCTAACTTTTGATGCATAATACAGTACTGCACAACATTATTTACAAGAGAAAACATATTATTTATGTATTGAAAAGATAATCTATTCTTCATAAAAAAGGATGCTGTTCTAGATTTACTTATTTCGCTGGAATTTTAATAATTTCTGTTTTAACATGTGTCAATAAAGAAGGTCCAGTAGCAGATTTGCTTAAGGTAGTCTAAAGGCTTTTTTTCTAAATTTGGCAAGGCATGGTAGATAGGAAGTGATTGGTGAATAAGTATGCCATCACCTAATGTTCAAAGTGCATTCACTTTGAATTCTGCAGGCATTCTGTGACAAGGATTAAGTTATCAAAACAAAAATTGGAGCCAGCAGATAGTGACTAAAATAAGTATATTTTAACAAAATAACATCCCAGCAAGTACAAACATACCGGTTTCGGCTGGTATCATACACAGCCTTCTTCAGTGTATACAAAAAATCCATTACATGCTGTTTAAATAGTCAAAACTTGAATCCCATTGGTTTGATCCTCATAAATATTCATTGAGACCAGGGTGAAAAAGACCACCCAATTTAATTATCCACTTCTTTTCTTTATAATTTAAAATTTTATGCCAACCAATTTTATTCTTGCGATCACCTTGTATTAAATCAATTATAGTAAACATAAATTTTGCTGTTTGATGAACCAACTGATGTTTATAAAGAGCATTTGTCACCTTTTTATGTTTTATGTTGCTATAATGTTCAGAAATACGTAATCTGATACACCTGGAGGTTTGCCCAATGTAGAAAGTCCCGCAGTTACAGGTGGCCATATAAATAGCCCAATCGCTACTACAATTCACAAAACTGTTAATATCAAAAACTTTGGGGCAATTTCTACTTGAGAACTCCTTGGTTGTGGAGATATATTTACAATTGATACAGTGGCCGCAAGGAAAACAACCGCATAAAATATGACCTGACAAAGTTCTTTGTATCTTACTAGTGTGTTTAGTATCCCTGCTTTTATAATGATTGAAATAAGATTGAAGCTTCTTACCATTCCTATAAGAAAACATACATTGATCAGGAATGATGTGTGCAACCTCAGGGTCACATTTCAAAATGTTCCAATGTTTTCTAACACTCCCCAGTAAACAGTTGGTATTGCGACCATACGTAGTTACAAATCTCAATGGTTGAGACGATTGGTCCGTTCGTTCCCTATATTGGAGTAAATCATGGCGTTGCATATTGTTAACCTGACGTTTAGCAACTGCAATAGTACCAGCATTATAACCCCTTTGTTTGAATCTGTAAGTGAGATCAGTTTGGTTTCTACAGAATGTGGAATGTTCAGAGCAAATACGTTTTGCTCTGATAAATTGGGATTTAGGTATGTTCCTCGCTATATGTGGAGCATGGTAACTGGAGGCATGTAATAGGGGGTTGTATTGTGGGAACTTCCTATACATTTCAGTTTCCAATGTACCATCAGGCTGTTTCCACAAAAGTACATCCAAGAATATAATCTTATTGGTATCATGTTGTTCCGTAAAACACAACCCCCATTCATTATTGTTCAAATAACAAACAAACTCAATAAGTCTAGACTCCATACCCCTCCAGACCAACCATATATCGTCCAGGTAACGTCTCCATAAGTCCATGTCTGCAAGAAAAATATTCCTTGTAGAATTGTAGATCATGTCAGTCTCTACATAGGCCATGAAAAGGTCAGCATATATGGGGACAAAGGATGGCCCGATAGCCATACCTTTGATCTGCCAAAAACATATATCTTTATAATAAAAGACGTTACAGATAAGGACATACCTAGCCATATCCACCAAAAAGGAGTTGAATGTGGAACTATACAATTTAGAATAGTCAAGCCAATATGCTAAGGCCTTGAGTCCTGCCTGATGTGGAATATTGGTATAAAGTGCACTCACATCAAGCGTACAGAAAAACCAATCAGCTTCCAATTGAGTATCCGATATAATTTGCAAAAAGTTTGTGGTGTCTTTTAACCTGGAACGGATGGAAGTTAGTAAAGGTTTAAGATATTTGGTCAAAAACAATGATAGGGGCTCCGTCAGATAGTTTCTGCCAGAAACTATTGGTCTGCCTGGAGGATTCTTGGCATCTTTGTGAATCTTGGGTAGAAAGTAAATGTATTGAGCACTAGGATCCTTAATGATCAATTGTTGTACTGTGTCTTTAGGTATGACCCCTCTATCATTTGCATCCTGTAGGAATCGTTCAATACATTTAGCAAATCTACCCATAGGATCCACCACCATCTGTGTGTAATATCTTACATCAAACAATTGCCTACGGGCTTCCTTATCATAGTCAGTCCAATTTAAAACCACTACAGCTCCACCTTTGTCAGCACATGTTATAACAATTTGTTTGTTATCCTGAAGTTCCAAAATTGCCCTTCTCTCAATGGGGGTAATGTTGTTATGCTTGAAAACAGTTTCAGAACCAAGAAAATGAATATCTTTCAATACACTATTTTGGAACTGCTGAACAACCGCATGCATAGGCGGAGTGAAATCAGATTTGTGGTATATAAATTTGCCACCATCCAAATTAGTACCGGTATCACCAAAAAACATTCTTAAGTTAATAGATCTACAAAATTGAATCAAATCTTGTGCAAATATATCTTCAGATATGATAGAACCAGGTATAAAATTTAAACCTTTATTAAGAACTTGAATGTGTACATCAGACAGGTCATAGTTAGACAATTGTTTGATGTAAGATATTACACACAGATGGTGGTGGATCCTATGGGTAGATTTGCTAAATGTATTGAACGATTCCTACAGGATGCAAATGATAGAGGGGTCATACCTAAAGACACAGTACAACAATTGATTATTAAGGATCCTAGTGCTCAATACATTTACTTTCTACCCAAGATTCACAAAGATGCCAAGAATCCTCCAGGCAGACCAATAGTTTCTGGCAGAAACTATCTGACGGAGCCCCTATCATTGTTTTTGACCAAATATCTTAAACCTTTACTAACTTCCATCCGTTCCAGGTTAAAAGACACCACAAACTTTTTGCAAATTATATCGGATACTCAATTGGAAGCTGATTGGTTTTTCTGTACGCTTGATGTGAGTGCACTTTATACCAATATTCCACATCAGGCAGGACTCAAGGCCTTAGCATATTGGCTTGACTATTCTAAATTGTATAGTTCCACATTCAACTCCTTTTTGGTGGATATGGCTAGGTATGTCCTTACCTGTATTGTCTTTTATTATAAAGATATATGTTTTTGGCAGATCAAAGGTACGGCTATGGGGGCATCCTTTGCCCCCATATATGCCGAACTTTTCATGGCCTATGTAGAGACTGAGAAGATCTACAATTCTACAAGGAATATTTTTCTTGCAGACATGGACATATGGAGATGTTACCTGGACGATATATGGTTGGTCTGGAGGGGTACGGAGTCTAGACTTATTGAGTTTGTTTGTTATTTGAACAATAATGAATGGGGGTTGTGTTTTACGGAACAACATGATACCAATAAGATTATATTCTTGGATGTACTTTTGCGGAAACAGCCTGATGGTACATTGGAAACTGAAATGTATAGGAAGTTCCCACAATACAACCCCCTATTACATGCCTCCAGTTACCATGCTCCACATATAGTGAGGAACATACCTAAATCCCAATTTATCAGAGCAAAACGTATTTGCTCTGAACATTCCACATTCTGTAGAAACCAAACTGATCTCACTTACAGATTCAAACAAAGGGGTTATAATGCTGGTACTATTGCAGTTGCTAAACGTCAGGTTAACAATATGCAACGCCATGATTTACTCCAATATAGGGAACGAACGGACCAATCGTCTCAACCATTGAGATTTGTAACTACGTATGGTCGCAATACCAACTGTTTACTGGGGAGTGTTAGAAAACATTGGAACATTTTGAAATGTGACCCTGAGGTTGCACACATCATTCCTGATCAATGTATGTTTTCTTATAGGAATGGTAAGAAGCTTCAATCTTATTTCAATCATTATAAAAGCAGGGATACTAAACACACTAGTAAGATACAAAGAACTTTGTCAGGTCATATTTTATGCGGTTGTTTTCCTTGCGGCCACTGTATCAATTGTAAATATATCTCCACAACCAAGGAGTTCTCAAGTAGAAATTGCCCCAAAGTTTTTGATATTAACAGTTTTGTGAATTGTAGTAGCGATTGGGCTATTTATATGGCCACCTGTAACTGTGTGGCTTTCTACATTGGGCAAACCTCCAGGTGTATCAGATTACGTATTTCTGAACATTATAGCAACATAAAACATAAAAAGGTGACGAATGCTCTTTATAAACATCAGTTGGTTCATCCAACAGCAAAATTTATGTTTACTATAATTGATTTAATACAAGGTGATCGCAAGAATAAAATTGGTTGGCATAAAATTTTAAATTATAAAGAAAAGAAGTGGATAATTAAATTGGGTGGTCTTTTTCACCCTGGTCTCAATGAATATTTATGAGGATCAAACCAATGGGATTCAAGTTTTGACTATTTAAACAGCATGTAATGGATTTTTTGTATACACTGAAGAAGGCTGTGTATGATACCAGCCCAAACCGGTATGTTTGTACTTGCTGGGATGTTATTTTGTTAAAATATACTTATTTTAGTCACTATCTGCTGGCTCCAATTTTTGTTTTGCTGATTTCATTTTGGGAGCCGTGCATTGACCTACGTTCAGGAGGAAGTTCTTCGAAGGATTAAGTTATGCAACAGAAGAGTAACTCTGCCCAGGTGAGGGAGGGGGAAGAGAAAGCTTTCTATTTGTTTTTCAAAGGACTCATTCTACATCTGAACTTTATTACTTGTATAGATTTGTCTACACATTTGTGTTTCTTTTGAATGCAGTCATATATTCGCTGTTTCATATTACAGTATCCCAGTGTCTGTGTGTGTGCGTGTGTGTGTGTGTGTGTGTGTGTGTGTGTGTGTGTGTGTGTGTGTGTGTGTGTGTGTGTGTGTGTGCGCGCGTGTGTGTGTTTTCTAGGAAATGCTTACATCTGCATGGTAAATTTACTGGAACCATCTGTGGTAGAGACCCTTGACAGGTACCCCAGCAGTATTCATCTGGTTAGCAACTCAGTACCTGTGCTGTAATGCAGTGTTTGTTCTCAGAGTTGATACTCAACATCCATAACTGTGATGTGCATTAGCCGTGATATTCATGCTGATTTGCTCATTGGGATACACAGTCAGCAGGTTCACCATATGGACATATCTCTTGTACTGACCAGCTTACTCTGCTGTCTATGAATCATGCACGGGCTATTTCTCAGCTTTTCAAAAACATTAACGTTATGCACTGTATACCATATCTAAGATATCTGCACTCATTTTAAGAAGAAATTCAGGTAATATGGTAGACTGCAATTCTTACATATAAGGTAAAGTGTCATTTCTTGCAGTTGCTCAGGTTCACCAAATTTAGCTTAACTACAGCATTAAGTTAAGAACTACAGACCATAAATTGTCAGAAACCTGTGGGAATATTAAGAGGTACTCATAACCTGTCTTTTACTTTCATTCAGGTATGTCATAAAAAGTACAATGTCACATGTCATAAATATACTATCAATGGAGAGGTTGTTGTAGGCAGACTGATGTTACAGCATGCATTTATTAGTCACTCATATGTCAGTCTTATATATTTGGCTTCTCCTAAACTATGTAATACCAGTTAGCATATGTTTGCGTTATTGAAGTGCTTGTTAGCTACTTTTTTAATGATTTCTCTTTCTCTCATTATGTGTGACTTTACAGTATGAACATAAAGGTAAGGTGAGTGTGTGTGGGGTCAAAACTCCTGTTAGTGAGGTGGGGATGAGAGGGACTTGCCTAATGCAAAGAATGCTTATTTTAATGTTTATGAGCTGCAGTTGGATGCTGTTACTAAATGTTTTATGTAGTTTCTGTAACCCTACGGGTGGTTTTGTGCACTTGCAGCTAAGGAATTGTATTCAAAGCACTTAGGTTTCAATCAGGCACAGCAGACAATAAATAATTTGAGATGTATGTACAACTTGACATGGCTGGAAGGGCAAAAAAAAATTAAATATGATTTCTCGGTGAAGATTACCTGTCCATCTTAACATTCATATGTACAAAATGAAGAATAAGCTTTTATGATTTAAAGGATGTGATTTCTTTGTAGTGCTTCAAACATATGCTTACCATTCATATGAAGATGCGTTTCTCCTTCTGGGGCTTTGTGTTTCTCAGTGTTCCATACTCTGACTGCCAAACCATGTCCAAATTGTTATTGTTATGTACAGAGAGAGTATGCATAGAAGATGAGAGTCATTAGCAAGACATGTTATATGAAAATCAACCCAAGCCCCTTACAATGATTTGCACTATAAAATGGTGATGATTGTGGGATATTTTCATTTACAAATGATCCTTTACCAATAGTCTTTAATAGCACATTTTACTCTAAAGGATTTACTTATTTATTTTTATTTATCTAAATTTAAGTAGGTTAGACCACTGATCACACATCACTGATTTCATTCTTAGTCTGTGAACATATTAAAGTTTGACAATCATTGAGATATACTGCAAGAGATGAAGTATATTTAATTATACTTGAAATCGCAAAACACTCGAGCTGTAGCCAAGAACCAGACTCACCAGGTAAAGCACCCAAGCTTTAATCCACTGGTTAAAATTCAAATCCAACATAATGCAGGTAAATTAGAGCATGAAAAATAAAATATAAAATCCAGAACACCTATTAAGGAGAATATATAGGATTATACCATGACCCCCCCCCCAAAACGTGCACGCTGATTGGCCAGCGTGCACATTGTAAATCGAGTTATACTAATGGAAAAAGGTCCGGTCGCCCGGACTTTTTTCCATTAATATAACTCAACTTTGAAAACACTGTCTCGCTATGTTAAAAGGGTTTAACATAGCGAGACAGCTTTAAAATAAGCAACGGAGATCTCCGTTGCTTATTTTAAAGCTGTCTCGCTATGCTAAACCCATTTAACATAGCGAGACAGGTTTTAAAAAAAAGCAACGGAGAAAGCAAGATCTCCGTTGCTTTACTGTTCGCTATGTTAAATGGGTTTAACATGGCGAGACAGTTTAAAATAAGCAACGGACATCTCCGTTGCTTATTTTAGAACTGTCTCGCTATGTTAAACCCATTTAACATAGCAAAAACAGTAAAAAAAAGCAACGGAGATCTTGCTTTCTCCGTTGCTTTTGCCCACAGCTCTGATGTACTGCGCAGGTGCGCAGTACATCAGAACTGCCACGGATGCCAGACATCTGCGGAAGGGCAGTAAACAGGCATTATACTATGCCATTATTTAAGAAAAGTAATAGTTTCTTTTCTTAAATAATGTCATGGCATAATAGCAATAACCCACTTCTGGGTGTGGGTAATGCTGTATTTACCCACGGTTGTCTTTGTTTGGTCCCTCGGGCTTCGCCAACCATGGATAAATCCAGCATTACCCACACCCAGGTGTGGGTTATTGCTATAATAGTATACAGCAACAGAGATAGACATCCATCTATGTAATTTCAGTAGCATCACAGAGACAGGTGAGCAGGTTTAAAAACACTACTTGTGTTCTTATATGCAAGTACAGACAAATGAATATATCTTTTACTAGAGGGTTATATAGATGGCTGAGACTGCATACAATACAGACGTTTGAAGTACTTTAGCAGTGCATTTGTGTGACAAGAGTTACATGTATGCAGGGGTTAAAGCAGCGGGAAAAGGGAAAGTTTCATCAAGCTGGAGTTTATGGCTTGATTACTTTATATGATTTGAGTTATTACATCCACATTTTAAAAACTTCAAGAGGTGCATTCTCAGCTGAGAATGACATTGTGGGTAAGATAATCTGTCTTTGTGTAAAGCTGGTATGGATTCCCAGACTTTGGACCAAGTACAGAGAAGCAATGATCTGTACATTGGAGTTTAGTTTGAGGGGTTCTTTATTGAAGCTGCAGAATGATTACGGTTTCTAACATTGTAGAGTGAGGAATCTATATTAGTTAGGAAGTTAGTGCAGATAAAGTTTGGTTTTGTAATAGTTTGAGCAAATATGATTCAAGAAGGAGTTCTGCTGTTTGTTTGATGGGACGCCATTTTGCCTTTTGTAGTATTTTGATCAGTGGTATCTCCTTTTAAACAGAAAGCCTAGCAGAATTTAGTATACTGTTGCATCATACTGTATGGCATACAATTTACATTTCTTACTTTGAGTGGTCACGTTGAGGTGAGTTCAGCTGCATATCATAATATAGTGGCATTTAGCCAACTGTTACCCAGTGGATCAATACACTTTTTTGTTGTGTTAGCAGTTTGCTCTGTTCATTGTTTTCTAGTGGTGCAAAGATGGAATCACCAAGTCTCAATTAGAATTTGTCCCTCAAACTGAATGGCTTTCCAGTATGGTATGCATACTAATAGGTTGCACTAAGCATGCTGTATCATGCAGACCCAGGAGCATGGAAAGTGCAGGATAATAGGAGCCACTGATGCAGCATATACCCGGCATAAGAGCATCATCAAGTGTAGCACCAGCTTCACCATATTAGAAGATGGGAGGAGCTTTATCTGAGAAATAAGCATGGAATTACATGAGAGGTGGGAGAGGTTACCTTCAGATCAAGCAGTCAATTTTATGATATGGGAGGTGGAATGGAGTGCTTCTGGACAGCAAGCACAACAAACAGCACATTAGAGAAGGCTGGATGGAATTCAACTGGAAAAAGACAAATATATATATATATATATATATATATATATATATATATATATATATATATATATATGGGTCCCTTTCAGATGGTCGAACTTTTAAAAGCTCAACTTTCATATGTCTGAGACCATATGATCGAACTTTTAAAAGCTCAACCAGTCTGAATGGGGATCTCCGTAGAGCACAGAACACGAAGATTTCCCTTTATCGCAATGTACTATGATCTCGGAGTTGGTATATTTAAATAGTGGGGGATGTGGGGGTGTAGTTTTTTTTTTTGTTTATTTCCATTTTTTTCTTTACATTTTTGAACATTTAAATGTTCGATCATATGGTCTCGAGCATTTGACAGTCGAGCATTTGAATGTTCTATTATGTGAAGTAGACCCATGTATATATATATATATATATATATATATATAGAGAGAGAGAGAGAGAGAGAGAGAGACCACAGTATAAGGACAAAATTATTGACTTCAGCAATTGGCTAAGCTTCTGGTGTCATTCTAAGGGGATCCAATATCTGTCTGCCTGGGATGACATGATTGAAAAACCACAATGCTTTGCCAGATGTGGTCTGCACCTGTCGCCCCTGGGATTCAGGTTACTGGCTAAGGCTCTTGACACCCCTATAGTGCCTTTTTTAGGCAAGGCTCAAAGGACAAATCCACCACTGTAACACATATAAGCATGCAAAATCTGAAGATAATACTACTCAATGCTAGAAGTCTAAACCTTAAAATGCACTCTCTCAAGGCACTCCTAAAAATGTAGAACATCGATATCTGTGCGGTAACTGAGACCTTTTCAAGGCTCCAGAGAGCACCCCTGCAATACCAGGCTGCAACTCTTACCACATTTTTCGGCCACCAAACCAGGACCAAAACACTAAAGGCAGAAGAGTGTCCATATTCACCAAGGATAGTCACACCTCCAGGCTAGTTGCCCAACACAATGCATCTGAAATTCTACAGGTGCAATTAACACTAGGTAAGACTGCAATCCAAATTGTAGCTTGCTAAAGATCCCCCACCATGCCCTAAGATTCTCACTACACCTTTCTAAACATACTAGAAAATATTAAGATACAAACAAACACCATAATACAGGGTGATGTCAACTACCCTGCCATTAATTGGGAAAAGTACTCTGGTACCAACACCTTTGCCCAACGGTTCTTGGAATTCATAAATTCCAATGCCCTGGATCAGCTAATCCATAGTCCCACCAGAGGCTCAAATATCCTAGACCTTGGTCATTAGCAACATGGGAGATCGATGCTCCACACCAGTGGTCACCCCCTCATTGGTCAGGTCTGATCATAAGCTAATTACCCTTGATGTCCACATCCCACCCCCACCCCTCCAGTAGGGAAACCTCCATTAAAACACTTCTCCAAAGCCAACTTCATACTACTCAAGTCAGAAGTGACAAACTTCATGACACTCATGCAGATGGGAACTGAAAGTTCGACTGCTGAATCCTACACTAAGGCACTGTACGAGCACATCCACTTGTGCATGAATCGTGCCATTCCAAACAGAACCAAGATGCTTTCCTCCAAAAAAAGGAAGCCAATCTGATGGTCCACTGCCACAAACAAAATATACAACAGAAGGAAGAAATTGTTGCAGAAAAGAGAAAAATCCCAGGATGCAAAATACTCCCTTACCAGCCTCAGTAAGAAGCTGAGATCCCTAATAAAATTCTCCAGAGCTAGTTACAAAAATAAAATTGCCAAAGATTCCAAGGACATCCACAAGGCATTCTATAGTTATGTCATGAATCTAAATGGCAATGCTTAGATCTGCTCTGAGCTACAACAGAATGGCATTAAATATACTGATCTCAAGAATATTGCTAATATCTTGGCAGATCGATTCAGTGCCAGATTCACCCCCCTCTCTCCCCCTAAAGATCCCATCTCAATACCAAAAGATTGCCAAATTCTGGTAATCACAGCCACAAAGGTAAACAAACGCACTCTCCAAAGCTACGAAAACAGCATCCATGGGGCCAAACGACATCCTGGGCTGTGTACTACATGAACTACAAAATGAAATGGCACCTCACCTAAGTGTCATGTTTAATCATAGCCTCACCTCAGGCTTCATGCCCACTGAGTGGCACACAGCTACAGTTATCCCACTCCACAAGGGTGGATCCACCTTGGGTCCTGGGAACTATCATCCCATCAGTCTGATGAGCCTGATCTGCAAAGCCATGGAGCGCATTATCATGGAACTTATAAACAAAGACACTGGCAACTTTCAAACACTGGACCCCACCCAGTTTGGTTTTGTAAAGAGCCGATCTTGTCTCCTCAACCTGATTGACTTCGTCAAATCAGTCTACAGAGCCAATGACGAGGTCAAGGCAGTCCACACAGCCTATCTAGAACTCGCCAAGGCCTTCGACACCCACCCCCACTCTGGAATCATAGATAAACTTACTAAGCTGGGAATTAATCTGTACGTCACTCGATGGGTTGCCAACTGGCTTACTGACAGAACCCACACTGTAAAAGTAGCCAAATCAAAATCCAGCTCAAGACAAGTGACATGTGGAGTACCTCAGGGTTCAGTCCTGGGGCCGCTCTTGTCTGGCATTTACTTCTCTGAAGTACAGCCCAGCACTAAGGGACTCTGGCTAACAAAGTTTGCAGATGACTGCAAACTGGGAGCCATTATTGAATCCCCAAATGATGTGGATATTCTACAAAAGGGCCTTACAGAAACAGATGTTTGGTGTCAGAGCCATGGGCTCAAGCTCAATTCCAAGAAATGTATAGTTATCCCCTCTTGGAAAAACCATGTACCCATGAATTACCACATAAGTGGCAGTACATTAAACACCGACAATGTAATAAGGGACTTAGGGACACAGGTGGACAGTGGTTGCCTTTAATAACCATATCGTCACAACAGTCAGGAAATCCTTCTATGTGGCACACCTCATCACTAAGGGCTTTTCATCCAGAAAAAAAGGAGGTCATTGTGCCACTGTACTCATCCCTCATTAGACCCATTATAGAGTACAACACCCCGTTTGGTATGTACCTCACAAAACATCTGAAACAACTTGAAAGGCCACAGAAATACCTTACTAAAAGAGTCAATAGCTACAACATTCTGAAAACCTTGTTAAATTAGCAAAACAATTAAACAATTATACAATAATTCAATTATCCAATATACAATTAAAAATGAAAATTAAACCATTATGGCAAACCAATGAGTCCTGAATACAAATATTTAATATTTAAATAAATAAATAAGCAAACCACCACATCAATACTTAAAACACATATATTATTGACAAAAATTACAATTTAATAACCTAAAATTAATTAGACAATATATGATTTTTGCTTTAAGACGGGCTTAAGAGAAATAAAATCATTCAATCCTGGATATCTAGTTGCATTGAGCCTCAACTGCCACTCAGCTTCAAGAATAGCAACCTTTTTACCGACATCCCCTCCCTGATCAGTAGATACACGATCAATAATAAAAAATAAAAACTTTTTAAAATTGGAACATTTACAAGAGTGAATAAACAGGGCATTATGTGGGTCTTTGTTTTTGATGGACCTTTTGTGTTCCATAACTCTATCCCTTAACCTACGGTTGGTCATACCAACATAAAATGCATCGCAGGAACTACATGTGGCAACATAAACTAAATTCCTGCTATTGCAGTTGCAGACCCCAGGGCATGCTAAGGTACGTCCAAACCCTACTACACAAAGATATGCCCCATCAGCAATAAACCTACATGCATTACACGAGCCACATTTACCCATCCATGACCTAGAATTTCTAACACTCTTCCCCACAATATTCTTGAGATTAGCCCATTTACTAAAAACAATTGTTGGTGTTTTACCCACTATATTCTTAATACCTAAACTCAAACAATCATCCCAAGCATGTCTCAAAACAGCACACATTTCAGAGGCTTTTTCACTATATTTCAACACAAAAATAGGACCACTTTTTTTACTTTCAACCTCATTCAAATTTCCAGTCTCCAGCATTTGGTCAAACCCAATATTGACACCCCCATTTTTCAAAATGGGCAAATAAATTGTCCTCCTCTTTTTATAAACTTCTTTTTTGATTTTTAACAAAAGTTTCAAGGGATACCCATGCTCAAGTAAAAACCCAATTAGTTTATATATTTCCTGCTTAAAATCCTCATCATTACTCACAAGCCTTGAAATCCGTACCATTTGACCTTTTGCTACCCACTTTCTCTGATGAAAGAGGTGACAGCTATCAAAATGGAACAATGAATTTGAATAATTTTCTTTCCTCAATATAGTGCTAGTTACAGCCCCAGCCCACTTGTCAACAGTAATGTCCAAATAGTTAATAATGTCTTTGTTCCAAACATACGTAAACTTTAAAAAACTCGTTGCACTGTTCAAATAGTCCAAGAATTCAATGGCATCACTTTCATCTCCTCTCCAAAGAATTAATAAATCATCCAAAAACCTATTGTACTGGACAATTTTGGAATTGTATCTACATGGAAAAACAAACAACCTCTCCCAAGCTAGAAGAACAAGATTTGCAAATACCGGCTCACATTTGGCTCCCATCGCCACTCCAGAACACTGCTTGAACAACTCCCCTTCGAACCTCATAAAATTATTTTGTAAAATGATTTCCATTAGATCATGCAAAATATTCAATCTATCCTTGTTGATATTACTACTCGTGTTGAGACTTTCATAAAATATGTCTAAACCTTCCCCATGGGGAATCACAGAGAACAGATTGACAACATCAACCGTAAGAAAACTATAGGAATCACTATTTGCACTGACTTCCCTCAACCTTTCCAAGCAATGCCAGGAGTCCCTCAAAACATGCACAGCACCCGACAAAGCCGGTTTTGAAATCACATCAACAAAGGCTGCCAACGGCTCTGTTTTGGAACCCCTGGCTGCCACAATAGGTCTAAAGGCCAAGTTGTCAGTCCCCTTGTGCACCTTTGGAATACCAAAGATGCTGGGCATAACTGCATGTTTAACCTGCAAATAATCAAATTCCGTTTCACTAATGACACCCTGAAACAAGGCATCCAACAAGAAAAGATCTATCTTTTTGTATGCTCTATTTACTTCATTCAAATACACCCTAGTATACACAGAACTATCATCAAGCAGCTCCATCATAGAGGCCAAATAATCAATCTTTGACATCAGTACCATGCCCCCACCCTTGTCCGGTTTCATGCATCTAACATTGTTTGAAGTTTTAAGATCCATCAACACAACTCTTTCTCCATTTTTTAAATTGTCTCATGAACAATATTTTTGGCAACAAATTCTTCTAAATTCACATTCAACAATCTTTTCAAACACAGAAAATTCTATGTTAGATGGTGGGATGAAAGTACTCTTCCTTTTTAACAGACCCACACTCTCATGGATGCAATCATTATCTGGAAGATTCTTGCCTTGAAAATACATCTGGAGGTTAAGCCTCCTTAAAAAAAGTTTAAAATTAATCAAAACCTGTGCTATATCTAACTTAAAATTAGGAACAAAATGAATACATTTGCTAAATAAATCAAAATGACTGTCAGTGATAAGCATATCAGTGTAGTTATAAATAGTAAACCCAAATTATGATGGAACTACACAACTCATACCTGGACCACTCTGTGTCACACCAACTTCATTAAAAAAACAAGAATTGATCAACACAGAATTACCATTGAACACATGTTCATTTGTTTCATTCAAACAAATGGTAGATGCCTCTCCATTGTCAACTATATTAGTCACAAAATTTGATGCATTACCTACCATTTCACAGAAAGGAACATCAGTACTTTCTCTCAAAACAACATCAGAACAGTTATAAAAACAATTGTCAAACATATAATCAGAATTAACAACTAAATCACAGGACTCATTGGAAATACCATCATCAATACCATGCAAAACATCCTGATACAATTGATTTGAAACATCAACTAAACCCTCCAATTGACCCCCCTCCCTCCCTTTGAACCCCTGTTGTTGTGATTTGAGTTCACCCTGTTTATAAACCTCTCTGACCTCCTCAAGCCGCTTGTTCGATCTAAAAAAACTTCATGCAGTTCAGATTCGTGCTCGTCAGCTATTTCACAATCATCAGCAGTGCTAACTAAACCAGACCCACAACTTAAAGTTCTGTTTTCAGTATAAACTGCTCGACGGCCAGGAGGATAAGCACACTTGTTGGCATAATCAGCAGTGTCCCTAGCCAACTTCTTTTGCTTTGTAACTTTGTTTTGGTTGACACATTTCTCAATATTGCTCAGTACTTTGTCAAACCAGGCCTGATACTGGTAAAACAAGAGGTCGGTGGTAATATTCAAATGCAACTTGACAATTTCCCCTCGTAATTCAGTCAATTTAACATCATTACTATGAATAATTATGTCCAGTAAATCTAACCCAGTCCGATCAAACAAACGTGTTCAATGGTAATTCTGTGTTGAACAATTCTTGTTTTTTTAATGAAGTTGGTGTGACACAGAGTGGTCCTGGTATGAGTTGTGTAGTTTCATCCAAATTTGGGTTTACTATTTATAACTACACTGATATGCTTATCACTGACATTCATTTTGATTTATTTAGCAAAGGTATTCATTTTGTTCCTAATTTTAAGTTAGATATAGCACAGGTTTTGATTAATTTTAAACTTTTTTTAAGGAGGCTTAACGTCCAGATGTAGTTTCAAGGGAAGAATCTTCCAGATAATGATTGCATCCATGAGAGTGTGGGTCTGTTAAAAAGGAAGAGTACTTTCATCCCACCATCTAACATAGAATTTTCTGTGTTTGAAAAGATTGTTGAATGTGAATTTAGAAGAATTTGTTGCCAAAATTATTGTTCACGAGACAATTTAAAAAATGAAGAAAGAGTTGTGTTGATGGATCTTAAAACTTCAAACAATGTTAGATGCTTGAAACCGGACAAAGGTGGGGGCATGGTACTGATGTCAATGACTGATTATTTGGCCTCTATGATGGAGCTACTTGATGATAGTTCTGTGTATACTAGGGTGTCTTTGAATGAAGTAAATAGAGCATACAAAAAGATAGATCTTTTCTTGTTGGATGCCTTGTTTCAGGGTGTCATAAGTGAAATGGAATTTGATTATTTGCAGGTTAAACATCCAGTTATGCCCAGCATCTTTGGTATTCCAAAGGTGCACAAGGGGACTGACAACTTGGCCTTTAGACCTATTGTGGCAGCCAGGGGTTCCAAAACAGAGCTGTTGGCAGCCTTTGTTGATGTGATTTCAAAACCGGCTTTGTCAGGTGCTGTGCATGTTTTGAGGGACTCCTGGCATTGTTTGGAAAGGTTGAGGGAAGTCAGTGCAAATAGTGATTCCTATAGTTTTCTTACGGTTGATGTTGTCAATCTGTTCTCTGTGATTCCCCATGGGGAAGGTTTAGACATGTTTTATGAAAGTCTCAACATGAGTAGTAATATCAACAAGGAGAGATTGAATCTTTTGCATGATCTAATGGAAATCATTTTACAAAATAATTTTATGAGGTTCGAAGGGGAATTGTTCAAGCAGTGTTCTGGAGTGGCGATGGGAGCCAAATGTGCCCCTGTATTTGCAAATCTTGTTCTTCTAGCTTGGGAGAAGTTGTTTGTTTTTCCGTGTAGATACAATTCCAAAATTGTCCAGTACAATAGCTTTTTGGATGATTTATTAATTCTTTGGAGAGGAGATGAAAGTGATGCCATTGAATTCTTGGACTATTTGAACAGAACAACGAGTTTTTTAAAGTTTACGTATGTTTGGAACAAAGACATTATTAACTATTTGGACATTACTATTGACAAGAGGGTTGGGGTTGTAACTAGCACTATATTGAGAAAAGAAAATTATTCAAATTCATTGCTCCATTTTGATAGCTGTCACCCCTTTCGTCAGAGAAAGGGGGTAGCAAAAGGTCAAATGGTACGGATTTCAAGGCTTGTGAGTAATGATGAGGATTTTAAGCAGGAAATATATAAACTAATTGGGTTTTTACTTGAGCGTGGGTATCCCTTGAAACTTTTGTTAAAAATCAAAAAAGAAGTTTATAAAAAGAGGAGGACAATTTATTTGCCCATTTTGAAGAATGGGGGTGTCAATATTGGGTTTGACCAAATGCTGGAGACTGGAAATTTGAATGAGGTTGAAAGTAAAAAAAGTGGTCCTGTTTTTGTGTTGAAATATAGTGAAAAAGCCTCTGAAATGTGTGCTGTTTTGAGACATGCTTGGGATGATTGTTTGAGTTTAGGTATTAAGAATATAGTGGGTAAAACGCCAACAATTGTTTTTAGTAAAGGGGCTAATCTCAAGAATATTTTGGAGAAGAGTGTTAGAAATTCTAGGTCATGGATGGGTAAATGTGGCTCGTGTAATGCATGTAGGTTTATTGCTGATGGGGCATATCTTTGTGTAGTAGGGTTTGGATGTACCTTAGCATGCCCTGGGGTCTGCAACTGCAATAGCAGGAATTTAGTTTATGTTGCCACATGTAGTTCCTGCGATGCATTTTATGTTGGTATGACCACCCGTAGGTTAAGGGATAGAGTTATGGAACACAAAATGTCCATCAAAAACAAAGACCCACATAATGCCCTGTTTATTCACTCTTGTAAATGTTCCAATTTTAAAAAGTTTTTATTTTTTATTATTGATCGTGTATATACTGATCAGGGAAGGGATGTCGGTAATAAAGTTGCTATTCTTGAAGCTGAGTGGCAGTTGAGGCTCAATGCAACTAGATATCCAGGATTGAATGATTTTATTTCTCTTAAGCCCGTCTTAAAGCAAAAATCATATATTGTCTAATTAATTTTAGATTATTAAATTGTAATTTTTGTCAATAATATATGTGTTTTAAGTATTGATGTGGTGGTTTGCTTATTTATTTATTTAAATATTAAATATTTGTATTCAGGACTCATTGGTTTGCCATAATGGTTTAATTTTCATTTTTAATTGTATATTGGATAATTGAATTATTGTATAATTGTTTAATTGTTTTGCTGTTTAACAAGGTTTTCAGAATGTTGTAGCTATTGACTCTGAGGATGCCATGGTTGTATGGTGAAAGCGCTTAGTCTTGCATTAAAGGTTCACCTGTTTACCTAACTTCAGTGTGCAGTGGTCCAAATTGTTTGATTAGTTTTTGTGTTAAACCCTGGTTGGGTTTATTTTCTTTTGTTTACCTTACTAAAAGAATCACAAGCCTAAAACAGATGCCCTATGCTGACCATATAAAAAAACGCCAGCTATACTCTACAGCATATCGCCTACTCAGAGGTAATCTCTGCTTAATATACTATGCCATGTCAAACCCAGAGCTGTTGGACATGCTGCACTTAAGGAAATCCCAATCCCTCAAAGCCACATGCTCCAGGGATCTAAACCTGGTAATCACAATGAACAAAACATGCTGGAGGGATAAGTTCCTAACCCAGATACTCTCTATAATCTGGAATAGACTGCCCATCCATTTCAAGCCAAGTGCGTCTTTGGCCCTCTTCAAAAGGAACCTTGACGATTGGATGGGAGATAGGAAATTCACCCCGGGGATCATGCCAGTCGCCCTGCTAGACAGTGGACCAGGGAAGTAAATATTCTGGGAAGAAATATCCAGGGAATTGTTATGGCTAGGCTTGTATAGGCCCTAGGGCCAATAGGATATATATATATATATATATATATATATATATATATATAAATGTAGATATATATATATATATATCTCATACACATTTAGGAAATGGTACAGAACTCTGGGAAATGATCAATAAAAATAAACAGGGAGGAGAGACTTTGACACAAGCATTCTTGTACATGTCATATGGCATACATATATACATACATAAATATATACATACACACATATATATCTGTATATATATATATATATATATATATATATATATATATATATGTGTGTGTGTGTGTGTGTGTGTGTGTGTGTGTGTGTGTAAAACACTTCTGTTCCAAGTATGCACTACTGCCTTCATAATTCATTCCATATAGTGACTTTGATTAAAATGCATAGCAGAGACTGCCATTAATCAATGATGACTTCTGATTTATTCATATTAGCAATAAGCAGAATGTGATGTAGTCCACAACAGATACTGATTATGTAGCAATGCAATACTGTTTATTTTCATGAATCACACCTAGATGCCATGTTAAGTATTTGTGTATGTGCATATCGACATGGTCATGTGTATATTTCTTTGTGCCTGTTTGTGTGTGTGTACGCAAATGTATGCAAGTACCTTTTCACATGCCTCACTTTTGTTTTTATGTTCCAGTTTTGTTCAGCATCCCAAATACATACACAATCAATTAAGAATCACCTGGCAAAAATGTGTAAGTGATTTTTAAGTTTGATTATATAACTGTGCATGCTGACTGAACACATTTGGCTTCATGAAATGTGTGTGGCATTTAAATGTGTGCCTTTTCCTGTAGTTGACTTTTGACCTAGTGCTGATCTTTATTCTACTGTCAGACTGGAGACTTAACTGGACGAAGTCCAAAGAAGAAGAACTCAGAGTCTTAGCAGACAAAATTCCTCCCCTTTACATTTTAGCTTATGCTTCATGCCAAGCCAAGATCAGTGTGGCGTTGTCAGCTGTTTAGGAAGTCATTTGTCTACTGCATGAGCCAAGGATGATTTAGTCCATACGTGCTGCTGGGTTGTTGTGTATTGGAAATGAGGTGATGGGGGGGGGGGTGAAGGGGAGAACAGACGATAGATGAATTTGTCATTTGAGAAAGTAATGCTAAAATCAGATTTAAACACATTTGCCAGTTACTTGAAAACACACAGCGCTAATTCAACTGTTACAAATAGCAAGTATCCAAAGGGACAATAATATCAGTGTTTGATAAAACTAGCATCTTCATTTGTTTTTTTTAAGGCAGGCCAACATTTTGGGATTGGAAAAGAAAATACCTTTCAAAGCAGATATTCACTTATTATCAGTGTGCATCAGATAAGCAGACAGTATTTCTATTTATGTATCAAGATCGTAAGTGATTCTGTTAGGGGAAATTATAAATGTCTACTTTGTGCAATAGAACCTATGCTTTCGTTATTTTGCATTTTGTTGATCAAATTTACAAAGACCAAGCAAGCAATCAAAATTCTGACTGGTACTTGTATCCTGCAACTTGTAATGAATCTTGGTAGAGAGCTGTTTTATCATATGCACTTGTTCAGTTTCCTTTCACAGTAAAAAAGATCACATAACGAAAGGATTAGAATAGCTATACATTGATAACACAGTTTGTAATGCATAATGTGAAAATGTTGTAGCAGATTTAACATAGAAATGGAGGCATGTTTGTTTGTGAAATAAACGTAAATGGAAACATGAAGAAGAAAAAATAGCCTCAGATGATAACTGCAGAAATGTCAAACAGAAATCTATTTGTTTTAATACAACTTTTACTGAATTACTTTGGACAGTTTAATTCAACAAGTGAACACTTGTTTTGACAATTATCAATATAAGCTGATACAAGAAGTCGTCAGCAATAATAAGTAATACATTTTGTACTGTACAAAAAAAATAGCTACAACATGACAAAGACATTTTCATGGGTGAATTCCTGGCTTTTCGGTACTTCTCGCAGCTGATTCATTCCATTATATATTTAAATCAGACTACTCCAACAAAAGAAGAGCACATTCCAAAAACATTTTTCTAGGGTCACTCATTCCATCTGAAATGATATATTTCAACAACATTTCCATTTATGTGCACGTACGTTTTGGCTGTAATATTTCCAGAATCTGGACTCTACCTACTACCCTTATCATAGTGATACCTCCCTTGTCAATCTATGACCTTTGGGACCAATCTTAATTTCCAAAAGCTTCAGTTTTCTGAAGAGAGCCAGGGGAGAACTGTAGCACAAAGTGTCAACTTCCTCAATGATCATACGCATGTAGCTTGACCAAGGTGACATTCACTATCAACAAACATTTATCCTAGATTTCTGATTTTCAACCTGACAGGTATTTCACATATATGGATGAATTTAATGTATGTGAAGGTAAAATGTGTAATTCTGATAAACTTATTCTACTCTCTGAAAACCTGACCCCATTTTTAATGAGAGATGTCTGTGCCTAAATCCTCACCTATTTACATCTCAATATTTACTGTGGTCTATGGTAAGTTGACTCCAAGGCATAAATAAGTAATAACAAAAAACACTACTTAAATTGTGTCATTGCTATCTTTCAAGTTTGTCTGATGACTATCATCCTGACAATCCCTGATAGTGTTCTTCCTTGGAGGTTTTAGAAATCTACACAAATAGTGTCTCAGACTTTATCCACTCTGTTCAAATTATCATTGTTGAGTCCACAGCTGCATATTAGGAATTCCACAGCCTATCTTAAAGACTCATACATCATTTTCTGCATTATTACTTTTTCCAACAGTGTGTGATGCCTAACTTCCATATGTCTTAGATTCTATGCCTTTCTTCATCCCCTAAACATTTTTTAATAACATGCTGCAAACTCAGTTCTACATACATCCATATCAGGTGGTAAAACTCAATTGTCTGAACATGCTAAAAACTGTTTGAAGCTAGGCCATATATCTGCAAGCCCTGTATCCATATTTCCTTTTTCTCTCTAATAGCCATCATTTTCTTCTGAGACATTCTGTTGGAGTAAAAATCCCTGATAAAATCCAACAGGTTGCTCTGGAGCTTTGGACTCTTATCAGCTTAGATGAGCTTTGGTAGTGTTTAGCACAAAAAAGATATTTCAGCAGTATAATCATTTTTACGGTCTCCCTCTGACCCCTGAAGCCCAGTCTTCTGGAAGAGTTTCTTCTGAGTATTCTATCAACAATGGAATAAATTCTGATCTACAATTTTTGAATTATCCCAGTTCAAAGAGAAAGCAGTGATATGTCTGTACTGATATCAATACATGAAATATTAGAATTGTTCAGAATGCACTGTTTTGTTTCCATATCTACTATGTGAAATCTAAATGATGCAGTTATGTGAAAAACCTGCTGATGGTAAGGGTGTTGTGGTAAGCGAATGGGTCACTCATGAATAAAATGTGTTGTTAATGATGTTTAACAATATCCTCCTTTATTAGAAGGCAAATGGAACAAAAGCATGAATGTTTGCTTATTACCCTAAGACAGATCAAATGGCCCAGATGTAAATTTATTATGACAGACTTGGGGTGGGGGGCAGCACAGTAGAGCATTTGACACTTTAATTGCATTCATCTCATACTTCCCATATGAAGGCCTGCTCAATAAAATTAAAAACCTTATAAAAATCTAAAACATGCCTGATACCCTAATTGATTTGGCTACCCGTATCTGCCCTTCATAACTTTTTATTTTTTCTGGATGAATATACTAGTAAAAGTGGTTTTCCATTGTTTGGGACATGAGCTTTCCCAATATCTTGATTACTAAAGGGAGGATGAAATTATGGTTGTAGTTGGCTAGTTGAGACTAGTCCTTCCCATCATTAGAATACAGCTCATTAAGGGTCAAAATGAATTAAGCAAAACCTTCAATGGTAAAAATAGACCTTAGGATAGGGTCTAGTAATGCTGCTATCCACTGTCTTAAATAATAAGCCAAGAAGTGAGAAACGAAGACAGTAAGCTTTAGTTCACCTTCTTTTTGCTGACATTTATCAGCTAGCTGATCACTGAACTTGCCTGTAGTGGAGAGGGGACAAGGTTAGCACGTTGTCACGCCAACAGCTAAAGTCATGTTGAGCTTTTAAACACTGAACTAATTGAGTTTTTAAAAATTCAAATACACAGCAAGGTCAATAGTGAGAAAAAAATCTCAGCAAGAACATATTGGAAAACCACAGGGTAGGTTCTTGGGGAAAACAAAACAGGCTACCTTGTGCTGCGCAGGTACACCTACCCACCCTTGGTAGTAAAGTTGCTGCCACCTATGGGAGAAATAAAGTAGATTGCTAATGGAAAATAAAAGCTATATAATCTTTGTAAATAACAAGATAATCCTTTGATTCCAGTGTAAATGTTGAAAATCCTTACAAACGTACAGTCTTCCCTATTAAACTTGAAACCACATACAACAATCTAGCCCAATTTGCAGCAAACCTCCCTTCAAAATCACACCACTGTCTTGCTCTTCAATCACTCAGCTGGTTAGAGTTTCACAACCAACTCTTATTTATTCAACTCCTCTTCATCCACACTATTCTAAACAATCCCTCCTCCTGTCCTAGCATAGCCTTTCTTGTCTCTATCTATAACCCACCACGCACCCTTAGATGCTCTGACCAATATCTCTTACAAATTCATAACCCAAAAAAATCATTTGGACAAAACCTATACAGCTACCTTCCAGCTTTGTTTTGGAATAAGCTTTCCATGGCCCTTAGAAGTGTCATCCATGCTCATGAATTCAAGACATTTCTCAGAAATTACCTTTTCAGTACCTGGAGATGACTCTGCAATCATCCCACCTGATAGCTTCCCTTTCTTCCTCTCCTTTTTCCCACTTTCTAACTTTCTTTCCTTCTTCCTCTCCTTTTTTCCCCTCTCTAACTTTCTTTCCTTCTTCCTCCTGTTTACCCCCTTTCTTCCTCTCCTTTTTCCCCCCTTTCTAAATTTCTTTCCTTCTTCCTCCTGTTTACTTCTACCCAGCTGTCTTCTATCTACCTGTATATTTCTATTATAATCTATTTTTGCACTTCTTTGACCGTATGCTTCTTCACACCTCCCCAGCACTTACTACTTATCTGAATTGTATCTTTTTCCTAGATCTCTAGCACATTTTGCATCCTGACATCTTTCCTAGATCTCTAGCACATTTTGCATCCTGACATCTTTCCTCATCTTTTGTATTTAACTTTTACTATATTTTCTCCTTTACTCCTGTTAAATCCCTTATATTTGGACAAGTGGTACTCTGAATTTTTTTACTTCTATATTTCGTACTCTGTATTTTTGCACTTAGCAAAATTTTTACTGTGAATTTTATTGTATTTGGATAATTTGTAACGTGGAGCTTTTCTCCCCGGGCCTCTGATGAAAAAGGGTGCAAGCTCAAGTCAGACTATCCAAGTCAACAAATGTCAGATAAATAAATAAATAAAAATGCACATTCAATCCACTTACATATGACGATGCTACAGAAATGAACTGCAGCAGCAAAGTTAACTACTACAGATTAGAAAATCCTCTTATCACTCTCACACAGTTGCCTTTACAAGCATGCACATACTTTTTGCAATATAGCTAAATAATATCAATTAAGAATGGAGAAATTGCTTTCTTTTTTAAGATTACTTTCACAACACTCACTGTAGACCATTTAATGGTCAGTATAGTACCTTTGTCTTGGGTCAGATACATGTTATTTAAAACACGCCAAACCCGACTTTACTCTTTCTAATAAGTATTTTATGCAAATTATACTCCTCACTTCTCAATGGATGTGTTCATTCATTCATTCATTCATTCATTCATTCATTCATTCATTCATTCATTCATTCATTCACTCTCCAATTGTTTCTTTATCCAGGTCAGAGGTGTTGGAGACTTAGATTCCGTCCCAGCATTCACTTACTGTAAAGCATAGAAAATAGTCCTGTATAAAATGCAAGTCTGTCATACGTGTGCTTGCATGCATGCACACACACACACACACACACACACACACACACACACACACACACACACACACACACACACACACACACAAACATACATGCTCATTAACACATGGAAGATGCACTTAGTGGTGATTGAGAAGATCACCAATTCACCACAAGTTTATTATTTGGGATTTTAAGCAGAAATTAAAACAGCTGTGGAAAACAACCCAGGCAGACACACAGACGAAACACAGACTTCAAGTAGGAAGAACTCCAGCTAAGAGCCATGTTGCAGATCCCCATACTTGCAGCCAGTAAGATAGCTGTTGCACTACATTTTCACCCATGGGTATTTTATACTAATCAGTATGCCTTGCCTGTAACCAATGATCTCATTTGCCTTGCGCCCTGTAACCAATGATCTCATTTTACTCATTAATGATTAGTAAGCATCTGCCAACTACATGGTCAGCAGTATTTTATTTCTGTCTGTTTCTTCAATGTTCACATTGATAAATCTGGAGAAGAAAACCATAGCAACCACACTAACAGCACATAAAACCCATAAAAAAAGTTAATTCATATGGCCTAAGAGTTACACATGTAACTTTTGCTGCATAGATTAGTAAAGACATTTCTTTAAAAATACAAGAGAGAATATTTCTTGGCTGCCATATCTGGTTTCTCTTTAGTTAATTAGATACGATGTAATGCATATTTGTAGACTCTGTTTAAGAATGCCAAAACTGGGGTTATGTCTGACCATGAACTATGATCTCCATTAATTCTATTTGTAAAAAGAACTGGCCTCCTCCTTAACCTCTCTCCATCTTTAAAACAGGCTAGATGGTGGGTAAGGAGGTGAAGCCCCCCTCCCCTGCATGAATGGAATTAATAGGAATTCATGAAAAATATATTTTTTAAGCAGATATAACTACAGTTCTGGCATTCCTAAAAGAATTTAAACAGATGAGTTACATCTGCCTATCATTTACTTGTTTTCAGTATTCAAGGATTGTGGTATCTGCTCCTGTATTTGCACTGTACTTGAATATTCCTAGGACTATTTGGCCACCATTAGCAAAATGGCCGCAGTTTTGTCTTTTTGATTTGGGTTTGTAACATTATAATCTCTCTAATGACTTTCAACACACCTCCTCTTAGGAAGAGTTATCTGCTGTCTGTACATTCATACGGGATACCCTGCTATCATTCTGGCAATATAATGATATATAGTAGGAGAAATAAATGCATTCTGCTATTTGTCATGGAGACAACAAACAGTGAATTTATTCTGGTGAGTTTCTGACCGTGGTTTATCACTTGTCTCTTCTGACTCACAAAACAAGGAGACCAACCACAAAATCATGACACAATTGTTGTGCATCCATGTGTACTCCCCATGCATAACACTATTTTAGTTCTGGTACTATCTATACCTCTGTTTTTTGTTACTCTGTGTGTGTGTGTGTGTGTGTGTGTGTGTGTGTGTGTGTGTGTGTGTGTATGTGTGTGTGTGTGTGTGTGTATGTGTGTGCGCGCGCATGCACGCTTCTCCTATGTATGGGCCATAATTGACAGATAAATATTTATTGTGTTTAATAGCAGTTGTGGGGACATTGTGAGATATAAAAATAATCAAATGAGTAAGGAAGAAAATCATGTTTAGAATTTAAACACAGGCTAAGCTCATCAGTTTAGTTAAATTAGTAAGTCTGTTGCTTATCAATTCTGATAAGCCTATTTCTTTGTGACTGATAGATCAATGACAGCTTTATAAAGTTGTTTGTTTAGCTGTTTGATTTAAAGTCAAGATTTCATGAGTTACTATTTTAGTTAGGTTGTACAAGGGGTACAGCTCAATGAATGCATGGTGGCTGTGGTATTTAAACTTACTAACATCACTAAGCTGCTTGTTTGCTTTATCAGTTCGGAGTGAACCAGCTTCAAAGAACTTACATTCAATAAAGTAAAACACATTAATTTTAAAGGCACTGATAGGAACATGAGAGATATAATGGAATGCCAGTTTCAAGGCTTATATATAATATCCACTGTTTGTTGCCAGGAAATTACTAAGAAAGATCAGTCCCGGACTATTCTCTTATTGTTCTAGCCAGTAACACAAGCTGAGTAATATTTCAGGTAGACAACATTTTGAGGACTTTGCCTTTTCTTACTAGTCATTGGGTATGTACCTCAAAAATGTGGATGTTTCTGTGTTTGGGTGGAATGAATAAATCATTTCTTGAGAACAGATAACACTGACAATGTATAACGTTCTTCAGGACAGTTTATCTCTTATCTATTTCAGAGCTGATTCTGATAAAGAGGGTACGCAGGAAATCACAATCAAGGAGATAGGGTTTCATGAGCAGAGGAAGATGCTTATGATTATTAAAATAAAATCCCATTTTCATGTGCTTTGAAAAGAGAACAATACCAGGGATTGAGAGATGTAATATCCAGTTATCACTGTGATTTTCTTACTTTTTGAGGCATCAGTATAAGATGAACATAAAAACAGATTCTAAGTACAGAACACATTAAAAAGTCAAGTGGCAGTTGTACTTATTTTATTTTGTTAACAGAGTAGACCACTGATTTCCTTTTCCATGTTTAGCCAGAGAGTTAAGAACAAAAACATGATAACTCTGATGTTACCATATTTATACAGAGATAAATTCAAGCATTTGCACTCAACTTTAGAGATAAGAACAACTGTGCTAAAGACAATAGGCATTATTTACTTATTGGCTTTTGTTTACTGGAATTGTCAGACTGGGCAATCAAGCCCGCCCATATCCAGCAGAGATCCAGGGAGAAAAGCTCAATTAGAGTTAAGAAAATTACAAAGAATTTACAGAGAAAAAATAAACAGTCTATTAAGTGTAGAAATGTGGTTTTAGAATTACCCAATGGGTAATACAATCAAGACAGAGGTTGATAAGTTTATTTATGTAGAAGTGTTATACATAATAATCAGATTACATTCACTTTGATTAGGCATGAAACACAATTATAAAAAAAAAAGAGATAAATGTAAAAATATTCCTTGCAAGTAATACATCAAAGAGGAGACAATACCACTATATGAACCCTTTCAAAGAACTAAAGGTTTGTAGAGCACTGAAAACAAACTCAAATCAGTAATATAATACATATGTGTCTTGTATGAAAAGAAAGATAAGAGGTGACAGAGCATTTCAAAGTAAAAGGGCAATTTGTGAATTTTAATTAGTAGGAAGTAATTTGAGGTAGGGAAGACAGGAGTTTAGTTAGGCATAAGAAAGTAATTAAGTAGTTAGATTTTATTTATTGTTGTTAATGGAAAGATTAATTAGTGAGTGTATTAATAAGTTGGACAGAGTCATGTCACACGAAAAAGAAGTAGTCTTTGATAGAGAAGACAGGATTTTCAGTCATGTAGGATCATGTTTGTGTTTGTACTAATACTGGTAAAGTGACAAAGTCATACATGTTTCATGTGATACTCTTTTCTGAATAGCATTTACAAGTGGCTTATTTAAAAAAGTGTTTTTTTTAAGTTGGATATGAAACTTGAAAAGGGGGAGATTTCATATTTAATAAAGATTCCCTTATGCCTGGGGATCATCGCAGAAAAGCCATGATCTATAGAATTTAGACATTACACAATGTTTGTAATATGAGAGTGGATGATAATTGGGGTCCAAAGTCATAAGTATCAATTCATTTTGATGAAAGGGGAAACATTCTGTATTCTTAAGTTTGTGGGTCAGTGATGGTAGTGGCAGTGTTCAGCTCTGCTTTACTGGTAGCCATTTTGCTATGTTTAGAGCAGAGCAGTGATGTTCTAAGTGACAATGGTGAAAAATCTGCAGAGGTTCTTACCATTTGTTTAAAATAATGCTAAATGTTTCTTAGAGGCATGGATAACAATTTATAGGCTGTATTCAAGCTGGGTTTGTATTACACCCTTACTTATAACAAGTCTTACTTCCAGGGAAAAGTTATTTGAGATCGTTTTGGCACAAAATAGTAATTGGTTGATGCTAGACTTGGTTGACATAAAAGATGTTGAATGATGAGGGATTGGTCTATCTTTACTCCTAGGTATTTATTTAATTATTAAATTATGTAATTATTTATTGTATTTGTTAACCAGGAAAGTCTACTGTGCCTAGATGAGCCCATTTTCAGTAGAGGCCTGAGGAGAAAAGCTCCACAATAACATTAATAGTACATACAAGAAAAAGCAAAATATACAGTGTATATACAGTCTCAATGCATGGAAATAAATGTTAAACACAATGGTACAAGTTATTTACAAACATTACATATCAACATTGTATACAATTTGATCATTGAGGATGGAATTAGTTAGGTAGGGTAGCAGTTTTGATTGTTACTTGTAGTTTTGTAGGCATTAGCAGCTGAATGCAGCAAGTCAGAGAGAGAGCTCCTAATTAGTGATATTGTAGAGAGATATAGTGGTGGATCAGGTGTTAGGGGGTACTATTTTGGGACAAGTACATTGCCAGAGAGAAGAGAGGTGTGATCTGAGAGACTTCTTAAAGAGAGCAGGATTACTGATTGTTCTGATAGAAGGTGGGAGGGCATTCCATAGATGGTAAAATGAGTACAGCTTTTGACCAGCTACAAGGTTAGGTTTTTCAACTTTCAGTATCGTGTTTTTGGATCTCGTGGAATTTTAGTGTGTTATGTAGTCAATAAGGAGGAGAGGGAGGGGCAAGTTGAAGGCTTGTATATGAGTTTATGTGCAGTGGTTAACTGTGAATAAGTGAAGTAGTGTGGGAGTTCAAGCCAGTTTAGATGTTGTAGAGATAAGCAGTGGTGTGCTGAGTTTTTAGAATTTGTTGCACATGTGGCAATCTGGTTGTAACATGAGTCCAGTTTGGTTTTCAGGGAGGACTGGATATTGATGAGGATTGGGGCACTATATAGTAGAGATGGAAGGATGATGCTAGAACTTTTTAGCAGTAATATTAAGGTAGTATTTGTGTCTATAGAAGGTACCTAATTTTTGATGTGTTTTTTTATGTTGCTATGAATATGGAGGTCAAATGCTAGATTTTCATCAGTAATAACTCCTAGCAATTTGGTACTTGGAACAACTTCAGTGAGGGTATTATTATGGGATTGGATAGAAAAATCATTCTTGTACAGAGCAGTATTTTTTTTTGGGGGGGGGAGCGTATTAGAAGTTTGTTTTTATTGGGATTTAGAGTGAGATGGTTGCTTGACATCCAAATTTTTGTTGATGTGAAAGCATTTTAGGTAAGACATTGTAACTCAGATATAGATTTGGCAGTACAGGTGATTGTAGAATCATCTGCATATTGGATAACTGTGCCATAGGTAAGAGTGGTATGGAAGTTGTTAATAAATATACTGAAAAGGAGTGGACATAGTATAGATCCTTGAGGTGCACTTGTAGTTGTGTTGAGAAAAGGTAAGAAGGAGTGTTGCCATTTGGTGGATGGTTACCTATTAGTGAGACAGTCTGAGAACCAGTTTAACGTATGGGGTGAGAGACCTAAGTTGGTGAGTTTTGTGAGCAGAAAGGGATGTGAAACCATGTTGAAGGCCTTAGAGAGATCTAGGAACAGTGATGAGACTATGTAACTATGTATACTATATGCTATATAGAACAATAGAACCAAGATGCTCTCCTCCAAAAAAAGGAAGCCAATCTGGTTGTCCCCTGCCATAAACAAACTCTACAACAGAAGGAATAAACAGATGCAGAATAAGTTGAAGTCCCAAGACTGGAAAAACTCCCTTATCGGCCTCAACAAAAAGTTGAGATCCCTCATCAAATCCTCTAAAGCTAGATATGAAAACAGAATTGCAGCGGATAGTAAAGACAACCACAAGGCCTTCTATAGTTATGCAAAGAATGTCCACGGAAATACCCAGATTTGCTCTGAGCTACTGTACAATGGAACCTCCTATATCGAGCCAACAGATATTGCCAATATACTGGTCATCAGGTTTGGTGCCAACTTTACCCCCCCCCCCCAAAGGACTAATCACAATACCAGTAGATTGCCAGGCACCCAATATTACTGCTGCACAGGTTAAAACAGCACTGTCCAAAGCCAAGAATATAGCTTCTATTGGACCTGACAATATCCCTGGCTGTGTTCTACATGAACTACAGAGTCAACTGGCACCTCACCTGTGTGCCCTGTTCAGTCACAGCCTCACCTCCGGCTTTGTTCCTACTGAATGGCACACTGCTAAGTTATCCCTCTCCACAAAGGAGGAGCGACTACAGACCCTGGGATCTATCACCCCATTAGTCTGACGAGTCTGATATGCAAAGCTATGGAATGCATCATCATGGACCTAATAAACAAGGATATAGGGAATCTCCAAACTCTGGATCCCACACAGTTTGGTTTTGTGAAGGGTCGATCATGCCTGCTCAACCTGGTCGACTTCTTTGAATCAGTCACCAGAGCTGTGGATGATGGCAAGGTGGTTCATACAGGCTACTTTGATCTGGCCAAAGCCTTTGATACCAGTCCCCACTCAGGAATCATAGAAAAACTCACTAAGATAGGCATCAACCCCTATATCACTAGGTGGGTTGCAAACTGGCTCACAGATAGAACCCACAGTGTGAAAGTAGCTGACTCCAAGTCAGATTGCCGACTAGTCACAAGTGGAGTTACACAGGATTCAGTCCTGGGTCCTCTCCTGTTTGGTATCTATTTCTCTGAAGTGCAGGCCAACACAAAGGGACTCTGGCTGACAAAATTCACTGACGATTGCAAGTTGGGAGCTATTATTGACTCCCCAAGTGATGTTGATATCCTACAGAAAGGCCTCACTGAGACCAACGACTGATGTCAGAACCATGGCCTTAAGCTCAATGTCAAAAAATGTGTCGTCATCCCCTTTGGGAAAAACCCAGTTCCCATGAATTACCATATCGATGGTAGTCCACTGAACACAGAAGGCATTATAAGAGCTCTGGGAACACAGGTTGACAGCAACCTCTCTTTTGACCACCACATTGCCACTGTGGTCAGAAAGTCCTTCTATGTGGTGCATCTCCTTACTAAGGATTTTGCATCCAGGAAGAAAGAGGTCATTGTCTCCCTCTACTCTTCCCTCATTAGGCCAGTCACTGAGTAAAATGCCCCATTTGGCATGTACCTCACTAGACACCTGCAAAAACTGGAGAGGCTGCAAAAGTACCTCACAAAGAGGATCCTAGGCCTTAAACACTTGTCTTATATGGACAGACTCAAAAACTCCAACTTTTCTCTGTCTTATATCACCTACTTAGAGGCGAGCTCTGCTTGACTTACAAAGCCATGTCAGACTCAGCTCTGTTAGAAATGCTACATCTAAAGAAATCCCAATCCCTCCACACCACATGCTCCAGAGACCTCAACCTCATTAACACAATCAACAGAACAAGCTGGAGGGACAGGATCATAACTCAGAGACTACCCATGCTATGGAATAAACTTCCCATACATGTCAAACAGAACACGTCACTGGCTCTCTTCAAGAGAAATCTTGATGAGCGGATGGGAAATAGAAAATTCACCCCAGGGATTACTCCAGTGGCTCTACTCGACAGAGGCACTGGGAACTAAGGTCAGGTGGCATGATGCCAGGGTAATCCTATGGGCTAAGCTTGTAAAGGCACCAGGGCCATTAGCCTAGTACACACCCATGGATCTATGAACAACCACAAGTTACGGTCTGGTTCTGAAAATTATGTATTTTTTTTTGTTAATTATAAGTTTAGTGAGTGTCAATGATTATTTGATGAGGAGAGATCATATTGGCACTGCTTTATAACAGCAACAGGGGAAATATTAGCCCTATTTATATATATATATATATATATATATATATATATATATATATATATATATGTATATAAAACTATTTTATCTGCATATTAGATGACAGTGTTTTGGTGGAGGTGAGAGAGAAATTAGATTTCCACTATAGAAAACAGAATGGGGGATATAATTGATCACTGACTGCCAGTTTTAGTGGATGCATAGAGGAGGGAGAAGAAGTTCCAGTCTGAACGGTTTGTCTGATGAAGCGGTGGGTACACGCCGTGAAAGCGTTAACTACATTAAAGGATTTTATAACTCTACTTTGGAACCGAATGGTCTTTCCATCTGGAAATTTATTCTTTGGGCTTGTTTTATGTTACAAGATTTTGTGCTATATTGCCATTGGTTATATTCATCTCAGCAGACAAGTGCCGTTACTTGGCCTTTACTGAGGGATTGGACATTGGTAACTGTTGAATTCTTTTTGATACATTGTCTTTATAGACTGGTATTCCAGAAATTCGTTACTTTGTTGCTCACACAAGCATTGTTGTCAGCTTGGAGTCGTTTGTACTAAATCAGCATTTGTTTTAGTATAACGCTGACTTCATATTCATCCATAAGACGGAACATTACAACTCTTATCTATGTACCTTGTTGTTGCCTATTCAGCGTTTGTTCTTTCATCAATTTAGTTCAAGTTTGTCAGCCGGAAGGAACACTATTTTTAAGAGTGCCAGTATTTAGATTGAATACGATAACAAACTTGCACCTTACGTCTGCTTCCCTAGAGTGCTTTGGTTTCATTATATATATATATATATAATTATATATATATATATATTTATATCAAGGCTCGGCCATTATATGCAAAGAAGAAATCCCCAGAACTGTTGCAACTGAACCTTCTATGCTTGTAGAGAAAAGCCCCACAGTCTTGCATTTGTGATCACACAAAAGAGTGTCGAACAGTGTTGTTTCACAGTCAAGCCAGGTTCCAGCTTGGACTTGATTGACTGGAAATAGAAGTGGGTTGTGAAAGTGAGTGGCTTAGGAATGTGCTAGTGAATTAAACTAGTAGGGGATATATTGGGAAGTGTGGAATATTCATTTGGAATTACTGTAGAGGAAGGTGTGCATGATGAAATGATGATGTTGTTGTGTATTTCGGCTTTTCCTGGTTAGGGGTTGCCACAGCGGAACTCCGGTCCCCTAATGATTAGTAGTTGATTTTTACGTGCCGAGTTACCAGCCCTGATGCACAACCTTCAATGAAGGTACGCCCATTCACACATGTCTCCCTCATGATGAAATGATGATAATGTTTCCTTTTAGATGGTCTTTATATTGTGAGCACCTTGTAAGATAGTTAACAGGGTTCCAAAATTATTTTTTGTTATTTTTAAGAGAGTTTTGACAAGTAGTGAAGAAAGTAGCTTTGTGTTGCTAGTAGCTTCTTTGGTGATGTTCAAGAGAAGTATGAATGTATTTATATTATCAGTAATGGGGAAATGTTTTCACTACTCCTGGGTTATATATCCTACTTTGTAGGCAGTGGTGTGCTTGTTAAAGAGAAACTGAGATTACCCTCAAGAGATCATGAAACTTTGGGGAATATCTATTGTACTATTGTAATAGTGCTTTTGTGATAGATCTTATTGGTCACAACCTTCAATGAAGGTACGCCCATTCACACATGTCTCCCTCATGATGAAATGATGATAATGTTTCCTTTTAGATGGTCTTTATATTGTGAGCACCTTGTAAGATAGTTAACAGGGTTCCAAAATTATTTTTTGTTATTTTTAAGAGAGTTTTGACAAGTAGTGAAGAAAGTAGCTTTGTGTTGCTAGTAGCTTCTTTGGTGATGTTCAAGAGAAGTATGAATGTATTTATATTATCAGTAATGGGGAAATGTTTTCACTACTCCTGGGTTATATATCCTACTTTGTAGGTAGTGGTGTGCTTGTTAAAGAGAAACTGAGATTACCCTCAAGAGATCATGAAACTTTGGGGAATATCTATTGTACTATTGTAATAGTGCTTTTGTGATAGATCTTATTGGTCAGCATTGGCTAGAATGTGTTGCCACTTTACTCTGGGTCATTTCTCTTTCAATTTTTAATATTCTTTTATGTTTTAGTGTAAAATCTCTTTAATATGTAATGAAGCGTATTAATTGTAATTTATAGAGTAAATCTTAAGAGACAGTAGTCACTCAAGGATGGTGACAGTATTGTTATTTTATCTGGAATATTTGTAATTCGAAGGGTGATTAGGGAGTGATTCCCTGATGTAAGGTTTGATCTGATAAGTTCCCTTACGAGTTTTTTTAGTCAGCAGTTAGTAAGGAAGTCCAGAGCAGCTGCATAAAAGTACCCAAGAAGTTTAGATTAAAGTCACCCAATAATGTAAGATCTTTCACTGGTTTGAAGAGCTGCAGGAGATAAGTTATTAGTAGTTTGAATTTATTAAGGGAAGCAGATGGTGGGAGTTAGGAGACTATGAGAACTAGGGAGTTTGTGCTGTTCAAATGTATGTCAGGAGGTTGTCATTTTGGGTTGTGGTCATGTTTGGATGTGTTAAGCCTAAGAAAGATGCCTTAATTTTGTTTTTAAGTAGGATTAGCGCACATCACCTTGTCTGACATTAAAGATGTAATTATATGTGGCTTAGGTTAGGGATGTCAGGTTTTATCCATAATTCAGTAATTGCAGTGAAGTCCATGTAGTGGGAAGATAGCAATGAGTCTAACTTTCAAGATGTCTTTGTGTGCATCCTGCATTCAGAAGAGGTATTTTAAAATGAGTGCTAAGAGTAATAGAGTGGCACTTTGGTTAGGGATAGAATTATCTTAATAAGTGTAGTAAGCTTACATTTAAGTAACTTGCAGATATGAGGAGGTGGTGAAGGTTTTTTTTTCTTGGTAGAGATAGTATGAGTATTTGTATTTATGTTAGCAACAGATTGGAGTTCCGAAAGAGTTCATTTTCATATGCTAGTCATGCTGCACGGTATGAAGTAAGGTAAAATAAAGGACTTATAGTATTGTAGGTGAGGAAAAGGCTTTAGAGAGAAAGAATCGATAGCCAAATAACTATCATTACAGTACTTTGAGAAAAGTGGGTATTTTGAACAGTTGGGCTGCTGGAGGAATATAATAAAGCACATTTAATATGATTAAACTTTGCTACAGATGGTGAGGATCTGAAAGATCTGCTATTGTGCAGTTTTAGTAATGATTAGAAGATAAAGAAGTGTTATTTTTATTTATTTACATATTTCTGAACTGTGATGGTCCAAATAAGCCTGAAAAGGTACCTTTTCAGAACATCCCAAGGACTAATGAAACCTAGATAAACAAAAACAAGAATACAGGTATTGTATACAGACACAGTCATTTATTCAATGGTAAATAGAAAAAAAAAACAAGAAAAAACTGAGAAAATGAGAAACAGATATGCACATATAGGAGATTATGTGATTCAGAAGGAGGAGCTGTATAGCTGAGATTAGACTGTTTGATATAAGATTATGAATCAGATGTGTAGGGGAAAAGAAAGCTTATTTGGTTTGTTATTCTTGCTGTATTTTCTGTTGAGTAAGGTGTGGGAAGGAGTAGGTTTTGAAAATGTGGTTCTATAGTTGTTGGGAGTTGTAGTTTTCTGTTTGCTATGACAATTCCATTGTGAAAAAAGCAGTCTGATTAGGTATGGATTTTGGACAGTAAGGGCATTAATCATATAAGAGTAATGAGGAGCAAAGTGTCTGGGGATATGGGGGTGCAAAAGGAATGAAGTTGCTCACACAACCTTCTCATATGTGCTACTTTGAGAGTTGAGCCACTCTACTTTAAACTCAGGCAAGGAAGTAAACGGACTTAATTAAGGTCAAAGCCTGAAAATCACAAGGATATAAAAGCAGGTGGGAGCACATTATAAATGAAGAACGAGAAGATGCTACCAAAAGGGTCTTGGTTACTTAAAGGACTGTTTCTTTAGAAATGTGAACACTACTAGAGGTTCAAAGTGAGCAGAGTGCAATCGGGAGGAGAGCAGCAACTAAGAAGCCTGTTATGGGAATGCTGCCACCATGTAAAGTAAAAATCTGAAAAGATATACAAGCATAGAATAATGCAAATGCATCTTACAAATGTCAACTCTTACAAAAATCTGAGCTCTGCTGCTACTTTACGCATAGTGCAAGAACAAGAGATAACATAAACCATAAACATAAACCATAAGGAAGGCAGCATCACTTCACTCAGCCCAAGCTATTAACCTGGAGCTATATAAAAGAGAAGACAACATTAATAGGAATGGTGTGCTTTACCTTGCTGGTAAACTGCAGCAGTCAATAGCACCTTTTGCTGGACACTATTTTCAACCTAACACTCTACACAGCATCTAAGAGTTCTGAATCCACAGGGGACAGACAATCCTGTCATATGAGTCTGACATGGTCCCAGTAGCCTAACTTTCGTTACTGTATAACCATAATAAAACTGATAAATGTTGAAAAGGATAGGGACAAAAGTCACTGTGGACCCTTAGAAGTATTGTACATTGTCATTCTTCTTTGTAATGTTCTAGCATAGAACAATATATGTTCATGGGTAGGAACTGTGCACACAGTCCATGACATCACTCTGGAGCATAACCCAATTTCCCATAACACTGTTTAGTTAAGTGATTTGGTTAGAATCATACAGTAGGCAAATGGAGTTTGATGGAATCAAAATCAGAATGACATTTATTGGCCAAGTATGCATGCATACAAGGAATATGACTCCAGTTTCAGTGACTCTCCAAGTTCATAGAGTAGTACTAAGCTAAGTGCCCTTGCGAACCATTTTAAGCCTAGCCAATTATCCATTGTGAGACTCAAACCCTGCACCTTGTGTTTGTAAGGCAAACACTTTAACCATTAGGCCACCCTCCCAATATAAATACATAAATGACATACATGCAACTATTAAGAACAAGACAAACGACATGCATGCAACTATTAAGAACAAGACAAAAAAGTAAATATACATATACACACAACCTGCAAAGTGCAACTCAGTGCAAAACATATTGACATAAACTCTAAAAGAAATAAGTATTAACAATATTTAAACAATATTGCAGAATCCTCGGAGGCTTGGGAAAAAGAATACCCCAACCTAATAAGCTGCGTCAACCATTTATAAACTCGATGGATTGTGGAAAAAACTGTTCTTCTGACCAATCTGAATGAAATCTGAATGAAAACTCCAGACTACATGAAGCAACACATAACCCCTGTGCTGTCTGGCAGGTAGGTATGCTGTTTTGTTGTCGACCTAACTGGTTCACCTTCAAAATATACATGTATATTTGCATATAATGTGATATAAATAATATAATTGAGATGTGTGATGAAAATTATCAAACATCAAAAAAAAAAAAAAAAAGAACAAATACAAGATTTTAAAGATGTTCTTAACTTTTTTTTTAATACTAAGGCCAAATTATGGAATTTTGTATGGTTTTCCAGAAAAATTAGGAAGCCAGAGATTGAGGCATCAAAGCACACCTGATTTTATAAATCTTATTTCTTTCTAAATTGTTGTAAAAACATCCATTTGCCGGCTTAAGGAAACGTTTACTAACAAAGTCACATAGTTTACACTTAAAAAAAGATTATTTCAGATGTTTCATTTACATAGATAATAGAACAGTCATCCTGAATGCTGCACTGGGTGGTCAGAATTCAAACACAGGCTGAAACAGTCTTTCTCGCTTTACTGTGCATCTGATATTCTGATACAAACCTACTTCAATAAGGTTGCATATTTTTAGAACAGATATGAAATTATCCAAATCATGATAATTTAATATACCAGACAAGACAGCAGTTATATAACTCCCACAGTGTTGCTCCTCTTTCTCATACCTTAAATAGTCTACCATTTGCATTTTACAGAGCATGCAGATTTTTCCAATAACCAGTTATTTGAATCTGACATCTGTCTTACCATAGTACAGATATTCATTACTAATAAATTATATATTCATTGTCTGATAATACTGACACTGCTTTGTAATTTAATAACAATGGATAGGAATAGTAACTGATCATTTTTCATTTCATTAAATTTCTTTAGTGATAAAAGGGAATGTAAGTAAGTACCTAATTCATATGCTGCTGTTTCTCTTATTTAAGGAGCTGGATGGTCAGAAGCCAGATTTATCTGGCTAGCTTATTCTAGTTAAAGAGCAGAGTGATGTCCAAGCCAAACATCTCATGTTGCTTTACACTTGACATGTCATGCTCATATTTGCCGGAGGATAATCCAAGCGGAAACTTCATTTGATTGGATAATGTGGAAACCCCCCAAGCCATATGTCAGCTAAAAGTAGAATGTCAGCTATCAGCAGGAGAAGCACAGCCCTGTCACCAGATGCTAAAACCATCTCATTTCACTGTAACATTTCTCAGATTCATAACTGCTTAAAAATAAAAGTGGACAGGACAGTAAGAATCTTTATTTCCCAAATTTCTAGATTTTGCTTGAAATACTTAATGTTTGAGTTACTTGTTTTCCCACTAATCGTCATCTTTGGGAATGTTTGCTTATGCATCAAGTTCCACATTCCAGCTAGTGTTTGGCAAAAGTGTCACTAGCAATGACCTCCAACTGACAGCTGTTGTTCAGCTGCTCGACATCTCCCTTTAATGTATTTCCCTGTAACACAGTCTCTGCACGTAATAAAAGGTTAAGAACTCCTCTCCTGCCTCACAAATAATTATGGAAATACTTACAGTTCTATGCATTAAAAGAACTTCTTGGAGAGGCAGCATTATGCTTTCTGATACTCTCTATGCACCTGCTTCATGAATATTTCACATACCTCCTAATGCACCAGGTCCTGCAGGGTACCCTAATGAGCCAAAATTTAGCTGTATTTCACTTTAATCTGTGTGAGGCTGTCCAGGGGTGTGGTGCAAGATGAGTTATGTATTTCTGTCAGCTTTGTCTGGCAGAGAAATGCTGATTATCAAATATAGGGTCAGTAACCTTTGAGAGGTTACCACCTTCTAACCCTCTGTAGGACTATAAAGGAATGTTTGTTATGACAACCAGCCACTGTATAGTTCAAGGAAAACAACTACTGCATCCGTCACTGAATCAGATGTTTGAAATAACATTAGGGACCTAGCTCAGCAAAGACCCAGATGAGTACAAATGTGAGTTTGAAAGCCATGCTGCTTTTGTTTTCTGTTTTTTTTATATGTTATATTACAACCAAAACACTTGAGATGATTAACTTTACTAAAACAGGCACGAATGTGAAGGAGACAACATACAATGTAATTATATAAGTATGCTTTTAGTTTTTATTTATTTATTTATAACTTAACATTTGATCACTGGGAAAGTGTGACTGGGATAATGACCCACTTTCAGCAGAAGCCCGGGAAGAAAAGCTTCACATTTGACATAATATGGTTACTGTTAAATAATGAATTTATTACAAAACCTAATACAGAAGAACAACATATTATCTAAGTAAACAATTCACAGCTTGAGTTCATGCAGTGTGAACTTATACATACAGAGTACAACTATTCGGACAGAGATAAGTTGAAAAAAGAACACTGTCAAAATTTAAAGATTTCACAACTCATATAATAATTTCTAGAACTGTGGGGAGTAGTAAATGGCATCTCACCAGCAACAGTGCCCCCTTCCAACTTCATAGTAAACTTTCACCACTTGGTTAATAGCAAACAAAAACATAGCAGATTGCCTTCATTTCCTTGTAATCTGAGAAAAATTAAAACTAAAAACTCAAATTTAGAATTAAAATCAATAGTAATAAATAGTCCAAAACTTCAGATATTAATTCTTCGTCTGTAAATGTACTGAGGAAAAACTGAAGCAGATTTAGTCATTAGAATAGCTTAGCTTGTATTTTACTGTTGCTTTTAATTCTAAGTTTAAAAGTTTTTATTTTATTTTGGCTATTTTCACACTGGGGACAGTTACCTTTTTTCATCTCTGCTGTATTTTTTTGTACTTGTTCACCCTGTGACTCACTCTTAGTGTACACAGGCTTCTTGGATGTGATATGGGTTTACTAGAGCCACTGGTGATCCTTTCTGTTTGATTTACACTTGAAATAATCCAACCTTTAAGTCTTTAAATGGTAGCATTTAATTGTGAGTAGTCATACTTCAGCAGAAACCAAACAGTTGTTGATACACTGATAAAATTTGAATAAACTCTTAAGCTAATAAATAAATCATCAGACAAAAACATTTGAATAACAAAATTCTTTATCTGAAATAATTAAATATTGCAGAACTTGTATAGGTAATTTAAAGTAAAAATAAATGATTTAAATAAAAAATATTCAGGAAGTCTCTATAATGTCATATGACACATATAGCTTGAGTTATGAATTCAGTGGCATCCGTAGTGGCAAGTCCTATAACTTTTATGAATTATTAGTCAGTATTTTTATTTTGAAGACCCAACACAGAATTTCACATAGCTTTAAACTCAATAGTAGAAGATGCTTTGTTTTTCTCCACAGTTATGTACTTCAACAGGGGATCCCAACAAGTTGTTTTCCAAATCAGAATGTATCATCTGTCCTTGACCAAGACATTCAGCAGTAGCTTGCAACAGTTCACACATGTGTACAAAAAGGTTAACTTTCAGCTTTCAAACTGTAATGCATTTTCACAGTGGCAAATATAGGTGTACAGCATTTAATGCATTTTTTCACATCTTACATTTTACTGAAAAAGACCAGTCAAACAGAATTTCTTTCATTTCTATCTTAAGGCAATTATTTCATATTTTAACTTTGGAGGAGCAGCAACATTTCCTATCCCATTACAGTTCTCCTTTCAATTCCCCCTCCTTCCTAGACTCGGGCAAATTGATCTAGAAATCTTCAAGAAAGGAAGCCTGAAAGAAAAGAGATCTGCAATGTAAAATGATGATGGCAGAGCGATGGGGATTTGAAGCCCACTACTGCCAACCAATGGGATCGAAAGGCAGTGAACAGTGGCTACACTGCCGTGATGTACTCTACGGCCCACCAATACATTTAAATATTTTAATCTAAAAATGTTAAATCTGATGGCCAACAGGGCTTTGTGCTCTCAAGTCACATCAGTGGTAACAAACAGATATTAAAAAGACTCACTAATATTAATCTTATACAACTTCATAAGTGCAGTCTAACCCCAAGACCATGCAGGAAAGATGGCCTGTTGCCCTGGCTATGAATCTAAACCATTCAAACCAATTAGTAGTCTTCTCCCTCAACATCCCACCAAGCAGAGATTTTGTCCTAGCTCATCTGGTCCCTTTCTTATTAATTCCAGAGTCACATTGCTCACATGACCATAACTCTACTTTAAATTGTGTCTTTCATTCACAAACGCACGCACACACACACACACACACACACACACACACACACACACACACACACACACGCACACACACACACACACACACACACACACACACACACACACATGCAACCAGACATATTAATTCCCAGGGAGGGCTGGTAATATTCCCCACCACCAGTCTTCCATCCTTAGTTATGGTACAATGTTGTTCTGGGTATTTGATACTTCTTGAAAATTACACCTTGCCTCATGTTAACTTTAGAAATTATACATCCTAAATTCTTATACTATGTTTGCTCTTTCACCAGGCAAGGTTTTACATCACTTTACATTTTTAATAGTAGCACTGGATATGTAAGGGGACACTGATGTGACACAAACTTCAAATATATCTCCTACATGCTAGCTAGATAAGTGGTCTAGAGGCAGGCTGATAAACTGGAAGAGTCATCTTGATAGAGAAGGATGATACATACAAGTATTTAGTCTCCAATCCCTGGAGAATTGTTTGGGATTTTGCACTTCATATGTCTTATTTTGGAGATCAGAAAACTTACCAGTACAGCTTCAGTTCCATGACAGTGGGAGTAGCAGATGTCCTGTACAGTGTATGTGAAAGTTCTTCCCCTGCATGGGTAACATACATGCATGTATCTTTCACTAATAAGGCTATTGACCAGTTGTTGCAGGATGGTTGTTTCTAGCTCTTCTCCACTCACCCAAATCTTGAAATTGCTCCTCAGCCCTAGTGAAGGAATTGCCACTGAGGCATTCCCTCCATGGAGTAGGCATGTCTGCCTGATGAAATGTCACATCTGAGAAAACTGGTTAGGAACATCTAATGTCTGAAGCCTGGGTGGAAGACATTTGAAAAGAAGACTAATATCTGAAGCAATCAAGTGGGAATTAATGCAAGCAAAAGCACACACATGTATGTGCCATGTTTGCATACCCATCAGATGCTGGTGACAGTGTCCACTGTGCCATACATGCCAGTGGAACCCATTCTGCACATGCTCCATTTCACCACCCTGTATGTTATTGCAAGCAACATCAGTCAGCATCGTCCACTGTCCAGTTATCATTCTTACCAGCACTGAAGGTTTAGGTAACACATTACGCTTCAGACATATCCGTGCTTCCATTTCTGGGTCCTGGTGATCATACCCCTTGAGATCATCAGTATCTCAGTTGTCCAATCAGTACGTCAGACACATTCCATTATTGCACATGTCTGGCTTTGTTCAGAGTTGTACCTCTCCTCAGCAAATCACTTAGGGTTGCAATAGGTATGCATCTCTACCTCTGGAGAAAACAGAGCATGACTAAAACTTAGTATAATCCCTTGGCCTATGAACTGTTGAATTATATACTGAATTTAAGACATCCTTCTAGTGCATATCACTGTGTGAATTATTGGTATGTACTGTTTAGAACACATTCATTTCATTCAACATTTCTTTACTGAACGAAGACAAAAATCATGGTTAGTCCATGTGACTAAATAGGAGCTGTGTAAAAGGAACTAAAGAGACTAAAGGGTCTATTTGTAATGGTGCACAACCTCCCATACCACTGTGCTGGGGGGTCCTTGCACTCTAACAAAATGTCAGTGAAAAAGATGCAGTAAATGAGAGCAAATACTGATTCAGAAGGGTGTGTATGATGAATATGGCACTCAGTGATTTAAGAAAATTGATCCATTCCCATTTTTTTATGTAAATGGGAGCCCCAGTAATTTTTGAAGTAACATTTGTTACAATACTATCTGTATTGCACACTTTCTAGCAGGTAAGTGACTGCATTCCTTTCTGATACAGATACTGTACACCAGATCCTTCAGATCCTGATAGAATATGTATAGTAATTTGACTGCATAAAGCAGCACTAGGAAATCTGCCACAACAGCAATGCTTACATTATTGATTGCCTCTCATTTCTGGTGTAGCAGGGAATGCATTGTAGCTTGCAGCAAATGACTCTGTTAGGTACCCTTGACAAACACAATTTGCATGTGACTGTGATGTCACCTGCAGACTGCTACAATGTTCCTGTGGCTAAAATGCACAGAGCAGCATCAACCATATTTACCAGAGAGATAAGCCAAATGGCACAGGCCAGTTACTGTGAAATGACAATAGAACATATCAAAGACTGTCTCCTGATGTGTAGCATTACCTTATATGCACCATACCTAACAGGAAGTGTTTGACCAGTCAGAATATTGGGGTGTTCTGTCTAGTGCAGAACTGCCAGTTTTACTGTATGACATTACTGCAGCATCTGTTCTGTCATGCAGAGCATCAATACACATCATTTTGCTCTGCTCATTATATATCATTATAGTAACTGATCCGAGTGATTTGATGACTCCTTCATTTGGATCTAATTAAGGTTCACTGTCATTTCTCCTTCAGTGCTATGCTGGTTTGTTTGTTCAAATGGCATTATAAACTGGTGTAAATATATACATCTATTTTACAAATTCTACTTGCTCATGCCGGGAAAGAGCACAACAGATGTGATGTTTGCTCTGAGAGTGTTGATGGAGAAGTACAGAGAAGGTCAGAAGGAGTTGCATTGTGTTTTTGTAAACTTAGAGAAAGCATATGACAGGGTGCCTAAAGAGGAGTTGTGGTATTGTATGAGGAAGTCTGGAGTGTCAGAGAAGTATGTAAGAGTAGTACAGGATATCTACGAGGATAGTGTGACAGAGGTGAGGTCTGCGGTGGGAGTGACGGTGGAGGTGGGGTTACATCAAGAATCAGCTCTGAGCCCTTTCTTATTTGCAATGGTGATGGACATGTTGACAGATGAGATCAGACCCCATGGACTATGATGTTTGCAAATGACATTGTGATCTGTAGTGAGAGTAGGGAACAGGTGGAGTAGACCCTGGGGAGATAGAGATATGCTCTAGAGAGAAGAGGAATGAAGGTCAACAGGACTAAGACAGAATATATGTGTGCGAATGAGAGGGAGGATAGAAGAATGGTGAGGATGCAAGGAGTAGAGGTAGCAAAGGTGGATGAGTTTAAATACTTGGGATCAATAGTTCAGAGTAACGGTGAGTGTGGAAGAGAGGTGAAGAAGAGAGTACATGCAGGATGGAGTGGGTGGAGAAGAGTGTCCTGAGTGATTTGTGACAGATGAGTACCTGTAAGAGTGAAAGGGAAGGTCTACAAGAGGGTAGTGAGACCAGCTATGTTATATGGGTTGGAGACAGTGGCATTGACAAAAAGGCAGGAGTTTGAGCTGGATGTGGCAGAGCTAAAGATGTTAAGATTTTAACTGGGTGTGACGAGGGTGGACAGGATTAGGAATAAGTACATTAGAGGGTCAGCCCAGGTTGGAAGGTTTGGAGACAAAGCCAGAGAGGTAAGATTACATTGGTTTAGACATGTGCTGAGGAGGGATGCTGAGTATATTGGGAAAAAGATGCTAAGGATGAAGCTATCAGGTAACAGGAAAAGAGGAAGGCCTAAGATAAGGTTTATGGATGTGGTGAGAGAGGACATGCAAGTGGTTGGTGTGACAGAGCAAGATGCAGAGGACAGGAAGAAATAGAAACAGATGATCCGTTGTGGCGACCCCTAACGGGAACAGCCAAAAGAAGATGATGATGACTATCCATGTTCTATAAGCATGTGATACTTTATTTTTTGTTAGTCTATAATAAGACATGGGGACATATCTGTTCTCTTTTTCAAGTCAGTGCTGATTGTATATGAAAAGATGCAGTTGAACAAATACAATAGGTACATAAATGCATGAACAATTACTAAGGCTTTCAAACCTTTCATTGATGTATCAGTAGCTGATCAGGAAATTTCTGCTGCTATAGGTCATATATGTCAGAAAAAGCATTCGTGAAAAGATCAAAAAACTTCAGTGAAAGAAAACACAAATGATGAAGCAGTTCTTATGGTCATAAGTGTTAACATTCTCAAAGCAGAGAGCTATCATTCTGATCACTTCGGCCTCATTTGTCTTATGTGCTAGGAGTTCCTCTTTCTTCTCTTATTAATCTGGCTGATCGAACCATGATCATAATTTAGCACCTGAGTTGTGCACTTCATCAGTTAGTGTACCTAGGAACTGCTTTACTTACCAATATAGGATCCTTATCTTTGTTGAAATAAATGTCATGCAATTTGTTTGTTTATTTATGTATCATTTGCTAATATTAATGGAACCTTTTCCACCATTTCATATATGCATAACTTGTTCATAATAGAGGTATAACACATACAAGCATATGTGTGCATCTGTGTGTGTGCGTGCACGAGCGTGGTGTGTGTGGTGTGTGTGTGTGTGTGTGTGTGTATATGTCTGTGTTTATATACATGCACATACATTATACTATTAACTGATGACTGAGACAACAGCGTGCCTTCACATAATCATCCACAAGCCGTTGATTACCACTTCACATCCACTTGCACAACCATTTCATCAAACACACTTGTGATGCCATTAATATTACCTATATTGAAACAGTATATCAAATCTTAGGACATACTACATGAGAGTTCCCCTAGCAAACATTACTTAGCACTTCTTCACTCAAAAATTCTGGGCAAAGCCAGAAATAATAGGAGAGAAGGGCTTAAGGTCAAGAACATTTTTAAATCATACTCAAATTCACTTGAGGTTCCACATCTGCATTTTCAGAATAATAAGAAACACTAATGCCTGGCATTATTGACTGACAGTTATCCTCAGTGATTTACCAGAAAATCAAAAAATTTTATATGAGATACACTACAAAATTTTGAGGTAAAATCAGTGGCAATCTGCAAAATCGGGAACCGTTGAAAAGTACGCTTTTAAAGATATACCATCTCTGAAACACACACAGATGAAGAAGCATATTACCCCTACAATGTGCCTCATCATGTTCCTGAAACAGTTCAATCCAACTTGTATTTCTGGAAGCTAAGTGTTTATCTCAGAGCTTCACAAAAGCTTATACACAAAGCATTTATGTGAGGGCTCTGACACACCACACTACCCATGTGGGGATTTTGCCCTATACCTTCCTCACTTATGCATACTGACTCCAAGACTGCATAACCAAGGCTGCATTTTAATCCCCACTGTTACTGTGAAGTCAGCCACAACATGTACAGCAACAGAAAAATTCAACTGAAGTCACATTTAAAAAAAATCTGTCAGTCTTAAACCAGGCTGGTCAAACAAGGAGTCAACAGTTTGACACTTATAGATACAATAGATTTATTATTGTTTTACTAAGGACGAGCGGATCAAGAACCACCAGAACCCCATTAGACTTCAACACTGGGACCCACAAAGGCAAAATACATTGAATATCAAATCTCTGTACTACTACAGACCAACAAACAAGCACTATCATGGGCTCATAAAGACACTATTGCTGGCCCCGACATTGTAGTCTAAAAAACATAGGTTTATTTATTTATTTGTAATTTGGTAACTGGCTACATGGTCTGATTAATTGACCATTTTCAATATGACTGAGTTCTAGAGGAGCAAAGTACATAATACACTAAAACAATTGGTAACAAAAGTGATAATACATCATGCCTCATAAGATAAAAAAAGGGTCATAAAAATGACAATATTTATAATAATTCAAGTAATGTGGAAATACTGTTAATTTAATTCATTTATTTATTTATTTTATTGACATGTCTTTATTGGGAAAATCCAACAGCCCGTTTTCAGCGGATGTCCCCAGAGCAAAAACCTCCAACAAATTACCTGAATGCAAAACAGTACAATATAGTAAATATAAACTTCTGTGATGGATAGCCATTTTTACAAGTACAATATAACATAATATATTTGTGAAGGTTGTCATTTTTACAACTATAATACAAGAGATAAGAGAGAGAGAAGAATGGCTGGTAATGAAAGGAGTGTGTGTATACATGAATAGCTGTATATAAAGTTAATAGGGAAAGAGGTATTTACAAACTAGAAATCAGTATTTGAAGGAAATGGTATCATAGCAAGTGAGCAAGATTTTCAGTAGTGGAACAGGAGATGGTGCTATGGTAGGGGAGAGAGCTAGGTCAGAAAATTGAAACATGATTATAGCTGAAGGAAGTGAAGGGAGACGACTGCAAAAATGGAGTAAGAGATAAAATAGAAAAGATGGAAGAAGAGGTAGAAGATGGTAATGAGGTGAAAGAGAAAATGTTATTAAAAGATGTGACTTGCCTTGTGTGTACCATGAGTAGATCCAGCAATTAGTTAGGAACATTTTTATGGAAATGTTGGGTGATGACCTGGTTGTTAAAGGGCATGAGATGCAGGTGTTTGCTACTGAGCTACAGTATAAGGATTATCCTGCAGAATTTTTTGGTGTGTCTGTGGTAAGAAGTTGTTTATCATTTAATCTTGAGGAATGTTGTGAGGTGCAGTTTTGGAGAACTGTGTAGACTGAATTACTATTTAATATTTTTTGTGATGTGATTAATTTGGCGTATGAAAGATGGTAAGGTATTTCTAACTGAGTTAGTCCTTTAGGTGCTGGCTTTGATTGGGTTTGCTTACAGCAAAGCATGCAGTCTTGTTATACCATCGGTCAAGTTTAGTTTTTAGAGAGGTTTGAAAGTTTCTAGGAGAGGTGCCGTGTGTAGTAATGATGGTAACACATAAGTGCTTACTAGAGTTACTTTAGTATTGGTTGTGAGAAAGTTTTTGTTCTGCAGAACATTCCTAACCAGAGCCAGATCATAGTCAAATGGGGGCCTAGGCAGGGTAATGGATCAGGACTCCCCTCTCCCATACCAGGCCTTCCCAAACTTTTCCAATGCCCCATTACTTGGCTATTTCTCTCCAATTACCATAAGCACTTTTCAAACCTGTCAGTACGCATACTATTTTCTTTTTTACTTTTACAAGGATTAGAAATGTTTTAAACCTTATTTTCAATTATATAGCATGAACACTGACAGCCATTTGCTAAACAAAATACAGTCTCACAATGAAATAGACAAAGCATTAACAGTAAGCTTCTCTACCCTTGAAATTCACATTCACTGGAATGGCACTGGAACCCACATTTAAAGAAAAATAAATCTAGCCAGTGGTGGTGTAAGTGTACCTTTGGTCTGTTTTCAAACCATACACCCCTTACACACATTTTTAGGACTCTGCATACATGCATGTGTTCTGTGAATGCACCATCCTGATTGTATTAAATTATATTCCCTGTATGATAGAGTACCCCTTATAGGAGTGTGTTTTAAATTTGTAGGTTTGAACATTTTTTCCAGTAAGCAATGAAACAAAATATATGAACCAATAATGACAAAATGACCCATTACATAATATTTCAACCACAAACGTTCACTTAAACTTCTATCATTTAACATCTATCATTGTAATCTGTCAGTATCAGTCAATATACACAATCTCTGCAGAAGTATAGCCATCTGAATAATTCCATATTAAGAAGATACATAAATAATGAAGAGGTTGCTGAAGGCAAACAATTTTACATTTCAGTGTTTCAAGTACAAGTTCAGTGCCGGATTCCCTTGAAGAATAAATTGTCCATGTTACATTAAAACAAAATTGGTGAGCTGATAATATTGCAATACGGAATGGCTGCCAAACCAGCAACAGGTTCCTCATTGCTCAGCATCTCCTCCAAAGGAGGACACACTAAAGAGTGCAGCATCCCAGCCCACCTTGAAAGGCACAGCAATAGCAGCACTCCATCTACATGTTGTGGGAGTAGAACCCACAGCCTTCTGCATCAAAGACAAGTATGCAACCTGTTGTACTACTAACCCTAGTTTCAAAATTTATAGCACAAACACTGATGATGGCCATTTGCTAAACAAATCAGTTACGCATTGAAAACAGACTTAGCATGAACAGCAGTAAACTTCTCTTCTTTTGAAACTCAACATTCCTTGGAAATGCACAGAAACTCAACAGTCCTTGAAAATGCACCTGCTGGTGATAATTTGGTAGTTGGTGTAGCTGGTGTATAGGATTCAGGCTCTTGGGTACTGTATTTTAGGTGCAGGGTTTGGATATTTAAGATGCACACACACACACACACACACACACACACACACACACACACACACACACACACACACACACACACACACACACACACACACATGCATACAAACATACTCTGTTCTTAATGTCTCCAAATTGGGGTGTCAATTCTCAAACTCTCGCACTGTGCTCTAATGTTTAAAAGGTGTGTGCATTGCACACAGGTGCTACAACTCATGCAAAGAGCATTATTAAAGAAGAAATGCATGTTTTGTGGCAGCTCCTAGTCAGTGTCCACCTAAGCCAATGGGCCCCAGGTGACTGCCTAGGTCAGCTAGTGCTGGATCTGACTCTGTTCCTAACTTTTGGTGCATGTGTGTGTGTGTTTTAATTGCATTTAGAACACTGATTTTGAAGTTACTTTGTCAAGGCTATGTGAACTGACAAAAAACAGCAGTAGTTTATCTTTTAGAGGTAAGCAATAATTGAGCATGATGGAACCATATTTTAATGGAGTAAATGGCTTCTAGTGTTATTTGTTTAAGATGGGTTGCTGTAGTAGAGGTGCAAATTACAGGAGAGTCATTTCCTTATTGAATGAAATAGTTTTGTTGGGAAGAAGTATAGGGATTGTTAGTGACAATACTAAACATCAGGTGACTGAGAATAGTGCCTTTGGGTACACCTGTAGTAACTGGTTGAAAAGGGGATAGGGTGCAGACCCATTTGACAGACTGTTGTCTGTCACACAAGTAATTTTGAACCATGTGAGAGTAGAGTGTGAGGGGTCAAGACAAGAGATTTTGTGTAGGTTTGTTGTGTGATACAGTATCAAAGGTCTTACAGAGATCAATGAATAAAGAAGATGCAAATTTGCCATTGTCCGTAGCTTTGTTGGTGGTGTCTAGGAAGGATATGAAGGCAGTGGTATGCTATATGTTGGCTGGGAGCCATGTTGTAAAGGTGTCAAGAGCTGTTGTTGAGATATTGAAGAAGTTGCTTGTGGATTGTTTTTTTTTTACCCAATATTTTTGAGAGGGGGTGAGATAGGATGGCGATGAGTCTAAAGGATATTTCTGAAGAGGTCCCCCTTTATGTATTGAGGTTATATGAGAATTTTCCAAAGGGAACGACCATACAGTTCTTTTACTGACTTATTTGGAAGGGCTGATACTGGGTGTGCTATTACACTGGTTACTGTTTTGAGAAATTTAGATGAGAGGTTATCAGTGGATGGTGAGCATGCTTTGAGACTGTGACATAATGTCTTTATATATGAAGTAGAGACAGTATTTTTAAGCTGAAAGGTGGCATAATAGTGGGAAGGGGGTTGGTTGGGGTAGGGGTATGATGGATTTTAGGCTTGTTTTTGGTAAGGATAGCTATGCTGCCCATGAAGCATGTATTGAACTGCCTAGCACGTTCAAGTGGGGAGAGGTTAAGTGAATGATATGGATTGTTATTGGTCCCTGGATGGATTAAGTCTTTGGTGAAGGACTAAAATTTCTGGGGGGTATGTCTATGGCAGTTCTGCAAATTACTGTAATTTTTTTTTTTTTGCAAATTATTGTAATGTTGTTTTTTTCTCCTCTTTACCTGATTTTTGTAAAGTTTTGAAATTCTCTATATTCCTGCAGATGTTATTGTGTTTTGTTCATTTGCCATTTTTCCTGGTCTTATCCCACTTGTGTATACGACTTCTAGCGTTAATCCAAAGTAGAAGAAAAATGAAAAAAACTCATGTCGCTTTATACAAAATTTAGCAGACACTTTTAGAATGGTCCCTTTACACTGAACTTTACTTTACTTTGCAGTAATCCAAATAACAACTGCCCCAACCAAAGGCTGTCCCATTATTAAAAAAAGCCATTTGCCCTGCCCAGTCTTTTTTTCTGGTTTAGCAATCACAAAAACTCACTTGACTTTTTCATCATTAGCCATCCACAATATAGTCCAAATTGCCTGTTAAAGTCTACATGTCTTGGTCCTTCAGGTCTACACGTCTTGATCCTAAAGGTAAAGTACTTGCTTTGCCCATACCTCTGAACTTCTTTTCTCAAGAATTCTATACATAGCAACAATAATTAGAGGCCAGGATCCCAAAATCAGAGAGTTTTTAAATATTTTATTTCATTTAAAAGTTAATAGAACATTATGCATTTTCTGAACAATAAAAGGTATGAAACTCTAATGTCTGGAATACTGACTAACTGTAACCCTAATTTACCAGAAAAAAAATTGCAATGGATAAAACATAAAACATGATGCAAAATCAGGGATCTCTGCTGAAATCTGACCACAAATCAGTCTGATTTGAAGTAACTATCACACCTGAGCCCCCCAGCAGCAACTAGACTAAAAAAACTTCTCCAAAGCAGATTATAACCTCTTATGGGATGGTATAAATAGCTTCACTGCACCTCTCCCCTCAGATGGAACCAATAAGAATTCAGAGCTCTATACCAGTCTCCTATACAAGCACCTGTATAACTGCATTGACACAGCAGTTCCTGTTAGGACCAAAACAAGGTCTTCAAGGAAGAGCAAACCTGCCTGATGGACAGTCGCCATTAGCAGGCTTTACAATAAAAGGAAGAAACTGCTGTTTAAGAGTAAGAAGGAGTGGGCTTTAAACTGGATACTATCCCTCCTCAGCTTAAATGAACAAATAGGATTTCTTGTGAAGTCCCCCAAGGCAAACTTCAAATCCAAGTTACCTTCTTCAACAAAGGAAAACTATAAGGCATTCTTTAATTACATCTGTAACCTAAAAGGTAAGGCCAGATTTGCACCAAACTGGTAGTTAATGGTAGCACATATACTGAGCCGGTGGACATAGCTAACCTGTTAACTGACAGGTTTGGTGAAAACATCAGTCACCTATCCCCACCACATGTACCTCATGACATCACTACCACCTGTCCCCCACCTTGTATCTCTAAAGAACAGGCCATAAATGCCCTCTCTAAGGCCAAAAACACAGCATCAATGGGACCTGATAACATCCAAGGCTGCATCCAACATGGGCTCAAATAAGAATTAGCATCACCATTGGGTACTCTCTTCACTCACAAATCTAAGCACTGGCTTTCTCCAAGCTGAATGGAAAACAGCCACTGTTATCCCCTTGCACAAAGGTGAGGTTTCTATTGTCCCCGGGAACTACAGACCTATTAGCCTTACTAGCCTTATCTGCAAGGCCATGGAGAGAATCATCATGGACATTATCAACAAAGACATAGGTAACCTGCAACACTAGATCCTACCCAGTTTGGATTTGTAAAGGGGAGATCGTGCCTATTAAATCTGGTAGAGTTTTCTGAGACAGTCACCAGGGCCCTGGACAAGAGGAATTCTAGTACGCATTCAGCCTATCTAGACCTAGCCAAGGCATTTGACACTATCCCTTACTCAGGCATCATTGACAAACTCTCCCAGCAGAATATCAACTTTATATCATAAGGTGGGTTGCTAACTGGCTCACTGCCAGAACCCATACAGTCAAAATAAGGGAATCCACCTCCAACAGCAGACCTGTAACAAGTGGCATTCCACAGGGATCGGTCCTAAGTCCTCTTCTGTTCAGAATCTATTTCTCCAAAGTACAAGTTAAAACCAGTGCACTGTGGCTGACAAAGTTTGCTGACGACTGCAAACTGGGTGCAGTCATAGAATCTCCAAATGATTTCAACATCCTTCAAGAAGGTCTCCTGCAAGCAAATGACTGGTGCCAAAGTTATGGCCTTAAACTCAATGCAAAAAAAAAAATGTATTATCATCCCTTTCATTAAGAGTGATGTTCCTGCAGATTACCACATCAATGACAATACCCTAAGTAAGCACTCAGTGGTGAGAGATCTGGGCACTCAGGTTGACAGCAACCTTATCTTTGATCACCATGTTTCCACAGTGGTAAGAAGGGCATTCTATATGGCTCATCTCATAAGTAAGGGAATTGCATTGAGAAAAGGAGAAGTTATTATCTCCCTGTACTCTTTACTCATTAAGCCAATGACTGAGTACAACGACCCTTTTGGTATGTACCTTTCAAAGCACCTGCAGCAATTGGAGAGATCACAAAGGTTCCCCACAAGGAAAATTCAAGGTCTTCAGCAACTATCCTACATGGATTGGCTGAAATCACTGTCACTTTATTCTGTTTCATACAGACTACTCAGAGGTCATCTCTGCCTTGCATATAAGGCAATCTCTGACCCTGCTTTCTTGGAAATGCTGCACACCCACAAGTCAAATGGAGCATGGGCTACTCAATCTAAGGGCCTAAACCTGGTATGTGACATAAATAGAATCTGCTGGAGGGACAGATTTGTCTCCCAGAGATTACCACACCTTTAGAACAGACTCCCACTTCAAATCAAATAGAGTAAGTCATTGACTCTCTTCAAACGCTATCTGGATGATTGGATGGGTAACCATAAATTCACCCGGGGGGGGGGTTCCATGTGTCCCTCTCAGACAGGGGCAATAGGTGTTGATCGTGGTAACATATGTAAAGTTGACTGGGCTTGTAAGGGCCCTTTGGCCATTAGCCTAGTAACTTCCTATGATCCTATCATCCTATGTTCTATAAAAAGGGCATAGGTATGCCTTTATCCTAATATAAGCAACTGACAGAGGAACTTATGTCTTGTTGTTTTCTGAATATGAAACTATCTTTTTGTATAAAACAATAAGCAGATGGTGCCTCATCAGAGGCAAATCTAGGTCAGGCCAAAGGGAGAAGCCACATTGGGAACTATTGGCAAATGCAAATTAGCCTTTAGTGCATTATTGGCATTCAGAAATGAACTTTTACAAGCAGAAGTCTTTAATCCATTTTAGAGGCACATTCTACATTTTCCACACTCAGCATAATGTGAATATTTTAACTTTTCTATGCATATGGTGTTACAATATGTACAGAGAGACTGATAAATGGATATAGATAGATATACTTTTGATTGAAAGATCAAAAGCCCAAATCCATTACCACCGAACGCACTTTAAAGAAAGCGCTTTCAACTAAAAAGTGCTTTCGTTAAAGTATGTTAAAAAAAAACAAAAAAAACAAAATCTACTTGAATGCAGGGGGGCAAGCCCCCTGCACCCCCGATATCCCTACTTTAATATTCTCACTCCGAGATCACACTACAGTGGGGAAAAGGGAATTTTCCCTTACCGCACCATAGTACGATTGGAACAACAAGCATACTTACACGAAAGTGCTGTTTCGGTAAACAGCACTTTCGTGCAAGTATGCTCACCAAATTGGGATTCAGTGAAAGATGCAGTCGAGCATCTGTATTGCTCCTATATATATATATATATATATATATATATATATATATATATATATATATATATACACACACATGTGTGTGTGTGTGTGTGTGTGTGTGTGTGTGTGTGTGTGTGTGTGTGTGTGTGTGTGTGTGTGTGTTGATTATTAGTTTAACCAATAAATTGACAGTATTCTGTTTTTTTTTTTTTTGCTTCAGACACAAGATGATGAACCAGTACATTCACAGAATACATTAGATCTGAGGCCTACATCAAATCAGGCAATATATATTCAATGATGTTGTTAAAAATGAAGAAATAATGTGAGTCTTTAACTTCACTGGTGGATAAAAAAACAGTGTGTTATTAACATAGGTATCCAAGCCTGGAGGAATGTTTCAGATTTAAGTTGAAGGTTAGCTGCATGGTAAGCACTAATCATGTTGTATTTATAAATTGAAACTGTGCTGCATTTCTTTGTATTGAGGGTAAGTCCATGAAAATGCACCAAGCACTTCTCTAGCCTTGCTCTTGCTAGAGAATTTGAGTATCAGAATGGGATAGCCAACACCAGTTTGCAAACCTAACAAAGTTGGTCAGCTGCAGTCTGTTGATATCAACTTTCATGATAGTGAAATATATGCCACAGAGGTTACGACTCAGGACCATGTGGAACACTGCTGGTGATGCCTTTCTGGCTAGAACAAACACCCTTGGCATTAACACTATGAGTCCTGTCAGGTAACAAATTACTTATCCAGTGAATCATGTATGGGTTAATAATTAGTTGGGAGAGATTGTTAATAACCCTAGAATGGGGATAGTGTTGGAGTTCATGGTAAGGTCCAGGTAGGCATTGCATATCTCATATCTGTGGCTTCAGTACCAATATAAAATAACTCAACCAGGGTGAGCAGGCATGACCTCTTTTGTAAAGTCAACCTTGTGTATATCCAGGGATATAAAGTCATGTACATTGCTGTTTATTAGTCGAGCTATAATACATTCCATCACTTTTCAAATAATACTAGTGAGAGTAATTTGGACATAAATATATGGGTCAGTAGAGGGACCACCTTTACACAAGGGCATCGCAGTAGTTCTTTCCACACCTTGCACATGTAAGCAAAGAAGAGACCCAGGCTGAAGAGTTGATAAAAGGGCTTTGCTAACTGGGACATGAGGCTACTCTGCAGAGACACATGGATATTGCAAGTATCTATGGAACATTTATTTTCAGGTTTAGAAAGTAACAAAAAGTCTTGGTCCAAAGTGATTTTAAGTGGGGATGTATATGGGGGAAATGGTTGGATAGACAGGAGGGTGGGTGGCATGACATTGAAGAAGAATTGTTCCACAAGAACGTTAACAACATCTCTGGGGTTAAAGAATAAGGATCCCTTAGAGATATCATTTTGTTACTTCTAATCTCCCTAATATCTGACGAAGACCTTAGTATAACTGACTTTTGAATTAGCTACAGCCAGGTTCATAGCTAACCTTGCATTACGCAATGATATGTTTTAGGGACTTACTTGTCAGTTTTAAATCACTTTTATAACAGTGAAGTGGACATATTTTAGAGGTGGCCAGGATATTGTTTCTTCTTCATATAGCGCTTGTTGATGTGGTAGTGCCACCATATTGGATTCACTTTTCATCTTGCTTTTATGCATATGATAGAGAGGTACAGATTCCGTAGCACATGTATCCAAAATTCCAAGGGGGTAGGCAGCATCAGCTAGAGTTTCTAGGTTTGCTGACATACCTGTTGTGATTGTCAGTAAGATCAGTAAAGAGTAAGTAGTTGGCTTTGGTGTAATCCCTGAATGTAGAGGAGATATTAAGGGTCACAAAGCATTCTTTCAGGGAGAAAGACAATGCAAGAGATTTGTCTAGGGAGGAGTAACAAGAGGGGCTGTGCACTTCTGGAAAATATTGATGAGGACAAGGATAAGAAGAGAACAGTGCAGCTTATGTGTATGTCATGATATGGCTCTGTCTGAACACCAGTCCATAAATATAAGGTGTAGAATACATACAAATGTAAATCACACACATCTGGTGGTAGGGAGAAAATTTGGTCAAGTGTATTTTCATTTATAAAGTCCAGAAATATATTTGATGCCAATAGTATATGCTTGCCATTTCATGTCTGTATACTCAGCCATAAGAATGGCATTTGTTTCAATGGTTAGCTCTTCTAACTGGTTAATATATCTTGTATACTGTATAGGGCTTATAGCTAAAGTTTTATAATTAACCAGTTTGATAGAAGAGCAAAATCCTGTTGTGGTAGGATGGGGTAGGTTTCATCTCTATGGATGGAATTTAGTCAAGTACTAATAATGAAAAAGGTTAAACTGAAAATCACTTTCAACAAGTCATGACATTGCCTTTTCCCACTGTTAAGCAATATGCACACACACAAACACACACACACACACACACACACACACACACACACACACACACACACACACACACACACACACACACATGCGCTCTCGTGCGCGCACGCACTCACATGCACACACACATATGTCATTATATGTTGCTACAGGATAAGAATGTACTTAACTAACATGGGTAAATTTGCCCTTTTCCCCATTGTAGTGCAATCCTAGAGTGGGTATATTTAGTTTCTGGGTAGTGTGGGGAGGGAAACCCACAACTTGGGTGGGTATGCTATACCGTGATGTGTTTTTTCATTGTTTGTTGGTCAAGTGCATACTCACCCTGTAACCAAAGTCGGTAATGTGTCATTTGGTAATGAAATATTTCAGTGTTGCCGTGAACTGGCTCCTTCTCCACTATTGTGCAACATTGGAGTTGGTATTTATACTTAGCATGGGTAGTAGGGTTGCAGGGGATCTTGCCTCCCTGCAATAAAAATCATTTTGATAATTTGTGTTTTAGATATTTTGTCTTTCAATCTTTTGAACTCTTGATCTTAAGGCATAGACCCATAGATAGATAGATAGATAGATAGATAGATAGATAGATAGATAGATATATAGATATAAGTTAGGGATGTAGATTTCTTCTTACATGTGGGATTCCCCCTGAAAAAAAAAACAGTTTGAGTTTTGTTTGCTGAAAATGCTTTTCAGTATAACCCCTTTAAATGTTATCACTTGAAAGAACTGTATTTATAGTTATCATGAATCACAAAAATGTGACGTTGAAGAAATAAATTAAATTTACTATGCATTGCAAATAAGTAGTCATTGTGTAGGTATTTAATTAATCAATATGGATATGAAATATTATGCACATTATGGTATGCTAAATAAGAGAAATGTAGGTGTAGTGCATCAGCTATGGCTTATCTATGTGTGATTTCCTGCCACCAAAGAGAGCACTCCTCTGTGGGCGTTTTGAGAATTGACAGTTGGATGGTGCTGTCTTCAAATTGATCACTGTTGCAGTAGCCTTAGCTATATGGGTTATATCCTGCCAAGGATATAGCAGCCAGCCATCTTCTAAAACTTCAGGGCATCTTCCATGCACCCAAACTGTTAAGCAGCTTATGCTAAGCTGACTAAAAGCAATGCTGGGCATGAAGCCTTTCTGAGCATTACTGCCGGTGAACAATACACTCTTCTAAGGCTTTTCAAGACTGACTGTCAGCTTGTACTTTCCTTGGCTAGACAGATAAGTCATCTTCAGGAAAAAAAAAAAAACATTCTATTTTCTTATATTTACAGAAATTTTATTATTTTCCTTTTCAGGAAAGTTATTTTAAAGCTAGGAGTATTGTGTTTTAACAGAGCTTCTCGAGACTGGAACATACTTTTAAAAGGGGCACGTGATTTTTTCTATTAGTTTTAAAATAGTGTAAACTAACTGATAACATATTTCTGTTGAGAAATTATGTTTAATGTTCAATTGTGAGGCTACCATAGTGTTCGAAAGTGATATTTTACAGTTAAAAAAGATCAGATGATCATTGCTACTGCAGCACTGATCATTTGAACATCTACTCTTATGGTAATTTCAACTTAAGTTCAACTTACTATCCTTTGATGGGCAGATAAGCTTCCTACGAGGGATAAAAACTTCCACTTTATATTTTGTTACAGAAAACTTACTTTTTCTGTAAGATATATATATATATATATATATATATATATATATATATATATATATATATATATATATATATATATATAAGTGTGTGTGTGTGTGTGTGTGTGTGCCTCCCATGTGAGTTTTGGTGCACTTTTAAATGGGAGCATTACATTTTTACTTTTATGGTAAAAAGATGTTAAAATTTATTTCAAATTATTTTTTCTATAGAGAAACTGGTGCTATTTTACTTTCTTGGACTGGGAAAAGTATTTAAAGGGCTTTTTACTGTGTTTTTTGGGGGACAAAAGTAACTTTTTTGCAACTTACCTATTTACCTACTATAGCTGCTTAGTTTACCCTTGAATTAGGCACTTTTTTTGGCTTAGCCATCAAACAACCTACTTGTCCCTTGGTTGTAACTTCTTCCAGACCAAAAAGAAAAAGATTATGAAGCAGTCTTTGCACCAGAACAGGCTGATATTCTACATCAGCCATGGGTGAGTGACTCTGCTGTGGCCATAGCTTGTTCCTCGGATCACTCATCTTTTCTCTTGGGTCCTGTTGATGTAATTCATATAGCAGTAATTGGTGTGCCCTTGTCGGCCAAGGGAGAAACAGTCTTGTTGGTCTTGAGAAGGGTATGTCTAATGCCTTTTATTACAATGATCTGGTACCTCGGCAATTCACCTTCATGGATCACAATTCATTTCAAAAATGAAGCAATATATATACAACAAAGCACAGCTATTATTATTCAATTAATTAATCAATTAAATAACAATTCATCATTTAAAGTGACCACAGTAATTTTCAATAAATATACAAAAATAACCTAAATAACTGAAATAAATGAATGAATCTTACTATATAAAATCCATGTTTTGATTATTCTTATGTTAATATATTGTTATTATATGGCTAATTCCTGACTCATACCAAAAGGCTTTAAAGTTTTAAATTTTAAAATCATCCTGGTTTCTAATTCCAATAACTTAGCTACAATATCACCACCTCTGGGAAGATGATGTTTGGTATATAGGACAAACTAAACGTATGGTCAGGATTTATATTTTGGAACATTTAAAAGATATTAAACATAATAATGTGATCAGTCCTGTTGCCAAACATTTTCATGAAAAACATGACTGCTCTCCCAATAGTTTAAAATTTTGTGTTTATGGAAAGCCTTTTCTTCCCAGAGGGGGGGATATTGTAGCTAAGTTATTGGAATTAGAAACCAGGCTGATTTTAAAATTTAAAACTTTAAAGCATTTTGGTATGAATCAGGAATTAGCCATATAACAACAATATATTAACATAAGAATAATCAAAACATCGATTTTATATAGTAAGATTCATTCATTTATTTCAGTTATTTAGGTTATTTTTGTGTATTTATTGAAAATTACTGTGGTCACTTTAAATGATGAATTGTTATTTAATTGATTAATTAATTGAATAATAATAGCTGTGCTTTGTTGTATATATATTGCTTCATTTTTGAAATGAATTGTTATCCATGAAGGCAAATTGCCGTGGTACCAGATCATTGTAATAAAAGACATGCTGGTCTAGTTCCGTTTTGTTTGTGCATCTACTAGTTTTTTTTACTTTTTTTGTGTATTTTGGATATAACTAATGCCTCTCTGCTTGGCCAAAAAGCTATACCCATCCCTAGGGAGGTGATTACTGGAAAAATCTGTGCTTGTTTTTTCAGGAATTCATGTCAAAAAGAAACAAATGATTAAACATATGTCTTCTTCTGAATCAGTAACAACAGACAGGTGGAATTGTTTGGGCTTAGCTCAGGCTTTGGCACAGAGTCTTGACCTTTTTATATGGCTGTTTCTGTTAAACGAAATAGCGATTCTACTTTTCCTGAAGAGATTCAAGAGTTTATATCTCAAAAGGACTGTGGACAGAACAGATGATGTAATATCTCCACAGATTTCTAATTCAGATTCTAGAGAGAGTATACTTTGGGCTAGTCCCTGTGAAGGATTCTCTTTTTCTGAGACTATTTCCAGAATGATTAGTTTGTTTCTGTTGGAAAACATTAATGTTTCTCAGTTTCTTAATAAAAAATATTATGATTCATTACAACTAGAATTTCTTGAACTTATATCTACTTCTTCTCTTCCTTCAGCTTTGGAGGATGCTTTTCTCACAGCCTGCAGTTTCCATGGTAGTTAGACGCCTGCCACCCAAAAAGTAGATTATATAAGGCTCCTCAGTCTTTTAAGTTTTATGGACTAATCCCAGACCTGACCAACCAGATGTAGCTGTTGTAAGTATAGCTGAAGCTAAGCACTTTGTTAATACTAATCCTGACCTTTTAGATGAGAATTAGAAGGCTTTTGATAAGTTTGAGAAAGAATGTATTCTTCAGTAATTCTTTTTTTTTTCAGAATTCTAAACTGTCAGGATCATATGTAGACATCCATCCTAGCCACTTGTAAGAATATGAGACATGTTTTTGCATCGGTTACTTCTTGTGAGAAAAGATCTGCTTTCTGTAATTTGGCATCAACTGTTTGTCATGTCACTACCTATTGCTTAAAATATGCATATGACTCTCTGATGCCACTGGAACTCTTATGAGGAGTGTTGCCTGACTGGGTTCACAGAACCTCAAAGAGGATAACAAAGATGGATTTTTTTAATTATACCTTGGAAAGAGAACTAGTTTTCAGACCTCATGCTGCAGAGGTCATTAAAAAGTATGATGAAAGGCAGAAGATGATTAAAGATATTTTACTTCCATCTAGTTTGGAAGACAGTGATGTTTGATTCTTAAGAAGTAAGCTAAGCACATATGGTGGTCATATATATAAAGTTGTCTTGTATTCTAATCAGATCAGGTGGAAATCTGTTTTAATAAAGGAATTTGTCAGCCCTCTAGTTTTCTACAGGAGGTTAAAAGGACAAGAACAGGCAAAAGAAAGGAAATGATTATTTACAATGGGACAGGAACTGATAAACCCCTTTAACTGGATAATGACAGTAATGAGAATAAATACGTGGTTCGTGGAAATTCTGCACTGAAAATTATCTGAGAAGTAGGAGAAGAAAAACTCAAAATAGTGAACAAATTTAGAAGTGGGCACCTTATGGAGTATGGGTAACAGATAATGGAAGTAGAAAGTGTTGAATCAGCAGTAACTAGAAGAAAGATGGGGCTTTCTGGGGCAGAAAATTGTATATAAGACATTAAGACAGTTTGTGGGGAGGCACAATGGTGCAGTGGTTTGCATTTTCACCTCACAGCAAGAGGTTCTCCAATTTGATTATTGGCTGGGGTGCCTTTTGTGTGGACCCTGTATGTTTTCCTTGTATTCACATGGATTTCCTCCGGATGCTCCAGTTTCCTTCCATATTCCCAGGACATGCTGCAGGTGAACTGGACACTCTAAATTGGTCCTAGGTTTGTGTGAGGTGTGTGTATTTGTGTGTGTGTGTGTGTGTGTGTGGGTGTGTGTGTGTGTGTGTGTGTGTGTGTGTGTGTGTGTGTGTGTGTGTGTGTGTGTGTGTGTGTGTGTGTGTGTGTGTGTGTGTATGTGCCTTCTAAGGAAGACTGGATACTGGGCTGGCAACTTGACACCGTAAAACTCTACTGCTACTCATTCTGTGGACAAATGATCCACTGTGGTGACCCCTAAGGGAGCAGCTGAAAGGAGAAGAACACATTAAGACAGTCTGTGGAAAAATAAAGTAACCAATGATAATAAAGCAAGATATTCCCCTTTGGATTAACTGGATGATATAAACTAGTGGAGAAAATTGTGTAAAAAAGTTGTCATTTGCTGCGCATAAAAGATCCCTCTGGAAGTTAACTGATGTCAGTGTGATATATCAAACAGATTGAGATATATACCTTAAGGTAAAAAAATCCACAAAAACAGTGGCACAAAGGCTTGTTGTCTTGAAAATATTCTACTAAATCAAGAAAATTTAGACTTTTGGTTATTAACGCCTTTTTAAATATTTGTATATAAACCCTTGAGATCGATTATAATGTATATACAAGTAAATGTACACTAATGGAGTTGTGAAAAGGAACCTTAGGAGACTGTCACATTTCTGATATTTATTTATTCTTCCTATAAGTTATGGATTTTTTGTTAATATTTGTAAGGGAGATAAGCATGCTTAGTGTTCATATGTTTACTTTCAAGTTCTGAGTCTACTAACAGTACTGACGTAGGATGAGCTGGAATAATCAAAGATTATTAACAATGTGAATTAAGGCTGACTACTAATAATTAGCTTGTTCCTTATATCTGACTACTTTAGCTAGACATTAGTAGTACAACCTAATTTGCTTTATATGCTTCACTGTTTCTTTCCACTAAATATGACTGCGTATCCATGGCGATACATACATTTATGTTTCTTCTATTAAAAGTATCTCTCGCTGGCTTTGTATATATTCTTCATGTTATTTACTTGTACATACCTGCTCAGTTCTATTTAATCTTGCCACAAGTTCCAGTTCATGTTTGAAAAGAGTCTATAGAATAGTGTATTTACCTAGTTAGTAAATGGCAAATAAACAAGAACAACAAAAAAAACAGCAAACAGGCAAACAGTTAGTTAGTTAGTTAGTTAGTTAGTTAGTTAGTTAGTTAGTTAGTTAGTTAGTTAGTTAGTTAGTTAGTTAGCCTACACTGTGCACATAAAAAAAAGTAATTTGGGGTATACATTAAAATAGTTATAGAAAGAAGAAGAACTAGCTCACAATTTATACCTCATTTATAGGCCTGAATGCACTAGTAATGATTTAAAAAGTAAAAAAGGCATAAGCATTCAGAAGCCATGTAGATGAAACACTGCTTCCGTAACTGGTAACTTATATGTAGCCCATGGATCTCCACTATAGGAGGTTTTAGGTATTAACAGTGAAAAATAGCTTGACTTCTTTTAGTTTCTCTTACTAGTTTGTATGTGGGACCTTCTTACCCTATTGTTTGTATTTTATTTGGCATATTTTTCAGTCTCCCTAATGCTTGTGGACATCCAGCTTATTTGTAAACTCTATGTTTCCAAAGAAAGGCCAAGTAATCCACTTATGCTGTACTGACTAGCTCAGAAAAAAGACAGAACATGGCATGTATACAGTTAGTAGGGTTTGGGTATAATTGGCTTGAATGCATTGGAAAAGTCTTTCAGAAGCCAAGTATCTGAAAACACTGATATGTCTTAATGGGCCATTTATATATATTTCATGGTCATCATTACAGGAAGTTTGAGGTATTTTACAGTGAAGACTCTAGCTTGGCTAAGTCTTTCTTGAAGTTTTTACTAAGTGGTTTGTCTATGTGACCTTTTTACCCACACATTCTAACATTCTAAGTGGACCTAGAAGACCATTGTTAAGTTGTATAACTACTAAGAAACTCAGAAAAATCAAGATATTGAATTTACTTGATGGTATATGGTAACGATGGGTCTACTTTACAAGCTCAAAGTTTAAAAACTTCGAACTACAAGTGGTCGAGAACATAAGATCGAAGTTTTGAAGCTTCTAAATTGTAATGAAAAAAATTAAAAAATTTTTTTTTTACATATTTGCAGGGGACAAGCCTGCCTGCACCCCTCATACCCCCCCTCTAAATAAGTATACCACCTTTGAGATTGCACTACAGTGAGGAAAACTGTAAATTTCCCGCTCCGCTCTGTACATCAATTTCCATTCAAAATGTTCAAAGTTTCAAAACTTTGATCTTATGTTCTCAATGATTTGAAGTTCAATTTTTTTGAAACTTAGAGCTTGTGAAAGGAATCCACTAATGATACTACATTCCTCTTCTCAGTCATTCACATGACTCAACTATGACCTCCCATACATTCGTCCTAGCTGACATGTCTAATTAACTTCAAATTATTCTTCATATGGTAGAGCAGATGCAAACTGCTGAAATCTAAACTGTGCAGCTATATCCCTTTGAAGGCTAGACTGCTCATAACACAAGTGAGTGAAGAGCATTACCATCAAAATACCTGAATATGATGTACTTTCTTGGGAAAGATCTTTTGCATCCCCCAAAGAGCAAAATGCATGCTAGAGTACATTTCTATTTTTAATGAATCACTGTAAACATAATGAATGCAACTACTATTAGCAGTATGCAGTGGAAATAATACAGAGAACAGAAATAATGTATGCATAACTATTAGGTTGTATTGTTCTAACTGATAAAAATGTGTATGTTTATTAAAGAACCCTGGAAGGGTGGAAAGTTTGAAATTGTGTTATAGCTGTCAGTTGCTGCCAAAGATCTTAGCAAAGCTCTGTGTGTGTATTCTACCACAGTCAGGTGACTGGAGGTAACATCATCCTCTAGCCAGCATATGGTTTCTTTGGAAACCTCACGGCAGCACTTTAGAATCTGGCAGGAAATATTATCGACAAAATATATATCTCACACACTTACACAGATAGGTAGAGACATCATCTGGCTTTTGCTGTTGTAAGGCATTCGGCATACATCTGCTTGCCTTGCTTTATTAAGTAGACAGGGCACAGCAATTCTTTAGTTAGTCAGGGCCATTTAGTGAGAATAGTGTAGTACTGTTTTCTGCATCTCTGAGAAATTATCCAACTGTGTTATTTTTATACCTCTGTGGTTGAAACTCTGTTTATTGTATTCAGTAATCTCCTGTTTTCTGTTTTATTATTTATCATTAAATATTTTAATACCTTTCATTGTGGCTGGTCCTTTAGAAAATACTTGTAACATTTTCAGAGTACTTATGCTTATTTTAGTGACACTGTGGCCACTCCTGAAAGCCTTGCTGCTTTGATCACACTCTACCATTTGTATTAGTATTAATTCTACACAGTATAATTGGGTACCTTTTGTAAGAGCCTTATGGTAGCTGACTGGTGGCAGTGTGGTTACCTCAGAGTCTGAGCAGAAAGGGGCACAGCTAGTAAATCTGTGTCAACTTGCCAGCTTTTCCCAGGTGTATATGTGAGTGTACATGTGTGTGTCTGTGTGCGTGTGTGTGTGTGTGTGTGTGTGTGTGTGTGTGTGTGTGTGTGTGTGTGTGTGTGTGTGCGTGAAACTCAAATATCCAAGTGCATGTGTAAGCTACTGAGAACAGGGACACAAAGCTCCAAAGTGGTCATTGTGGAGTTTGTGTGGGCCTGGAGAAAGAAAGAGAGTCTGGCTCTAGGTCAGAAGACACTCCCTGTGGGCTCTTAAGGGAAATTGTGCTTGGTGCAGGAAGCTGCATCTGAAAATATTGTGTGATTCCATCTTTGGTTTTAGTGACCATCACTCACCAGAGACATTGGTGAGAAATGAGTCTCCTTGACTGCTGGCCCAGAGTAGGGACCCATCATAGTCACCATTCTCCCTCTCCTTGTTACACCCAGACTCTCAGTAATACACATTAATCTGTTCAGATTTATTACCATTCCAATCCGCTCAATATTACAAATCACTCTTATCCCTTCCTTTTGGATTTACTGTCTCACTATCACAAGTAAGTCTCTGTGATGCCCATGCTCTGACCCAGTAATCAAGGACCCTCAATCCTCACCACTAGCACCAGTAAGGGATGTGCACATTATAAAGGATAAAAAGTACACACACAGTAAAGTACAATTTCCCTTAAAAGCACACAGAGATCACAGTCAGTCTGGCGCTGGTTTCTCTTTTTCTCTCCAGATCCCCAATAATACTCCCCACTGGCACAGCTATAGGGTTCAGATCCTAGCTGAATAGTGAAGCCAAAACCTCCAGTACCGTCTCTGTCCAACCAGTGCTTTGTGTCCCTGCCCAAGTAGCTGAAACACAAACACTTTAAGATATGGTTTATATACAAACACACAGACACTCCTGGGGAAGGCTGGCACAGGTTCTCCAGATATGCCGTCTCCTGCTAGGCTATAAGGTAGAAATCACTGACACCAACTATTAATATCAGCTACTATAAGGCCCTTCCCAAAGGGTGACCAATTTCACTGTGCAATATTACTGTTATCCAAATAGTAAGTGTGACTCAGGGCTAAAGCTATTGGAGTGGCTTGGACAATATCACCGAATACATAAAATGTACTCTGAGAGCTTAAATTATCTCTACACAAAACAGCCACAGCTGAAAGGTTTAAAATACTTAATAATAAAGAATAAAAACACAAGACAATACTTATTGCTTCAACACATGACATTACAGAGTTTAGAAATCAAAGGAAAATGCTTTAAAATAATACTGTAGAATAGTCTGACATAAATATAGAAAGCAACTAGACTAATATGGCTATTCTATCTATCTCTAAGAGAAATCACTGTTCTAAATAAATATCTTACTTACAGAGCAAAGGCAGAGTGCTGGTGAATTGATGTCTTCAGACAAAATCCCAAATCCTTAATTCTCTCTCTCTCTGAGAAAGTCTTAACTCATTCACTCCAAAGGAACTCAGAAAGTCTGCACTGTAACTTCCAACGGGTGGAGCCTAAGCCTTTTCACAGAATCAAATTATGTCCTCGCATTTCAAACAAATGCTCATTTCTCTGAAACCATAAGGTTTATTAAAGAAGTATAAATGGCAATCTCTTCAGTACAAAGCCTTTTTACAGAGATAGTAATCTTTAGGTTCTATGTCTTAAACTGAATGTTATAAGTCACAGTAAACACAGTAACTATTATATTTATAATATTTTGTAAACAACTTGCAATATCTCAGCAACTGCTCAAGTTACACATATACCATCAGGAGCATTTTATTAATATAGCTGAGAGCTTTCATATGAGACTAAGGAGTTATGTCTTTGTTACTTGGTTGTTGAGATATTTAGAAAAATGTGAAAATTATACCTATATAAATTAATTTCATAAAAACAGCAGTTAATATCTATTTACCTGCCCTAGACAAAGTTAATACAGTTGAGTTTGCCATTGTGTAACCTTTAAAATGAAATCTTTTAAAACCTTGTACACAGAATGGTTTTGGAATTATTGATCCAAATATGAACAAGCAATATCTGATGCCTAGAGGCGTCAGTAGGAGTTAACTGCAGATGAACCTGGATACATCACTTGGATGTAATGAGTTAAATTGATAACACAGTACTGCTGAGTCATTTCACATTACATCATGCTTGACACTTCTCTGGTTCCCAGACTATTAGAAACTCAAAATTTACATTTCTTAGTAAGCTGCACCTGGCCAGGAAGCCACAGCAATAAATGGCATTGCACATATAAAACCTTAGTAATTATCTCTTAAATCAAGACACTAGAAATAATTTCCTGGCCCAGACATCCTGTTTCAGAGCATGAGATCAAACAGTGATACGGTGCTTGACTTATCAGCTTTCTTCCAGCAGAGTGCATGTGGTTACATTTTTGAAGCTTAGTACAATAGTTTAATCATAACATATAGTTATCTTTACATTTGTAAACCAAGCCTGTGGATTATATTAATATTTACAAATGGCATAGAATTATCTACAAAATTCTATCTAGCTACGCTGGCAGCCTTCACAGTCTTCTCCCTTTCTTTATTATACCTGTCTACATTTAGTCCTACCCATAACCCTTTTCCCACTCCTTATTATATCTTTGCAACCAATGCTACACATCAGTATACTCTCCCCCTTATTATCACACCCAGTCTTATCAATACCCATCACCATCCTTCTTCTCCTTTTATTCTTATGTAGTCATCATCACTAACCTGATTTCATCCACTTTTATTGCAATACATAGCTTCATAGGTTCATAAGTGTTTACTAGGCTAATGACCACAAGGGTTTTTTTAAGCCTAGCCATGTATCCCAAATCTCTGACAAGTTTTGATACCCTTGATAAGTGTAAAAATGGGCCTGGAAGATGAACCATTTGCAGGTTACCTGTTTGCATTAGAGACATAGGTGCCAAACCAGGCATGACCTTCCAGTTTCCCATCCAGTTGTCCAAGTTGCACTTGAATTGGGTTAGGGAGGAACTCTGCATCACATGGATGGGAAGCATGTTCCATAGATGGGGTATTCTCTGGGATACATACCTATCTCTCCAGCAGGCACTATGTATATCCCAGGCAAGGCTTAAGTCTTTAGAACAAGTAATTTTAGTACTGTTTGTTTTGTGGCTATGCAGGAGGTCCATTAGAGTGCGATCTGACAATGCCCTGTATGCCAGGCATAGCTCTCCCCTCAAAAGCCTGTAGGAGACAGAATACAGGGATAGGGCCTTGAGGTGGTTTGCATAGGACATATTACGTACGCCCTATATTATTTTAGTAAAGAACCTCTGTGGACATTCCAGTTGTTGGATATGCCTGGTTAGGTGCATACAAAAGGGGGCAGTGTACTCAATGATAGGTCTGATAAATGCTAAATACAGTGGAAGAATGACTTCCTTGGACTTAGATGCCATACCTTTTTTTTATGAGTTATGCACATAGAATGATTTCATCACCACTGTAGACATGTGATGATCAAATGCTAGATTACTATCTGTGTGTGTCCCTAAGTCCCTGACTACTGTGTCAATTCTCAGGGGTATGTTGTCAATATGATAGTTACCAGTGATGGATGACTTCCCAAAAGATACTATTATGCATTTCTTGGCATTTAGTTTTAGTCTTTGGCTCTGATACCAGTTGTTTGTCTGCGTCAGCCCCTCCTGAAGAACATTTATGTCAGTGTGAGATTCAATGTCAGCTCCTAATTTGCAATCATCTGCAGATTTAGTCAGCCAGAGACCACTGACATTGGTCTTGACTTCTGAGAAGTATATGCCAAAAAGGAGTTGTCCAAGGACTGATCCCTGAGGGACTCCACTTGTGACTGGCCACTTTGTAGAGGTGGACTCCCCAATTCTAACTTCCTGAGTCCTGTCTGTGAGCCAGTTGGCTATCCACCAGGTGAGACATGGGTTTGTACCTAACCTCTTGAGTTTGTCACCAATGTCTGCATTGGGTAGTGTGTCAAATGCAGTGGCCAGGTCAAGGTAGGCAGTGTGAACGATTTTGCCTTCATCCATTGCTTTGGTGATCTGCCCTTGACGAAACCAAACTGGGTGGGATCCAGTGTCTGGAGGTTTACTATATCTCTGTTGATTATCTCCATGATAATTCTTTCTATGGCTTTGCATATAAGACCAGTGAGACTTATGTGTCTGTAGATGGCCCCCCTTTGTGCAGAGAAATGACTGCTGCCTTTCTTCATTCATGAGGCACAAAGCCTGTTTGAAGGCTACCGTTAAATAGTAATTCCAGAGGCCCTGATAGGTCATGTTTCATGCTATTTAGAAGGCATCCTGGGATATTGTCTGGGCCTATTTATGCAGTGTTCTTGATCTTAGAGAGAGCATTAAGGAACTGTTCCCTAGTGATAGTAGGGGGAGCTATATTTAATGATACTTCATGAGGGAGAGAGGAGTAAAGTTGGAGCTGAATTTATCAGCCAGGAGGTTTGCTATATCTTCTGGCTCAGTATAGGTGGCTCCATTTACAATGAGCTCTGCACACAATTGTGTATTGCCTTTGAAGTTGTAGACATAGCTAAAGAATGCATTGTAGTTGTCCTTGGCCTGGAAGGCCAAACTTACCTCAGATTTGGCTTTGGTAGACTATTTGTCCTCTGAGTTGTTTGTTTAGTTTGATGAGAGTGTTTTTATCCTACTGGGAACTGCACCTCCTAATTTTTGCCATGATTTTCATCCTCCTGTTATACATCTGATTGATTTTGTGATTCCACCAGGGTGGCTTGTTTTTTGAGTTAGTTCCCCATTTTATCTGAACTTATTGTATGTACTCATTACTATACTACTCCTGCTGCTATTACTAGTACTACTACTACTACTGCTGCTACTACAGCTGCTGATGAGGATATTACTACTACTACTGCTACTACAACTACTACTGCTACTACCACTGCTGCTGCTATCTCTGCTACTACAACTGCTACTACTACTACTATTGCTACTGCTACTACTACTGCTGCTTCTACTGTTGATACTACTGTTACTACTACTGTTCCTCCTGCTGTTGCTGCTACAACTACCGCTTCTGCTGCTACTACTTCTGCAGCTGCTGCTGCCACTGCTACTTCTACTACTGATGCTACTACTACTATTACTACTAGTAATATACTACTACTACTACTACTACAGGATTATTTCCATTTCTTTCCATAGATTTCACGTCCACAGCACTAAGCACATGATTCCTTTTTTCCTCCAAATCTGTGCTATTATTATCATAGGATCATACAATCATAGGATATTACTAGGTTATTGACCCGGGTGCCATTTCAAGTCTAGCCATTTCATCCCAAAGTAATGCCATAGTAATGCTAGTCAATACCCAAGATTGCATTTAATAATGACTGTCCATGTCCAGTCGGGTTGTGGATGCTATCCCCAGTAAGAATTTATGGTGCCCAATCCACTCATCCAGGTTCCTCTTGAACAGTGTCATAGAGGTTCTCTGTTTCATAGGAATTGGTAGCCTATTCCAAAGATGTGGCAGTCACTGGGAGACAAATCTGTCCCTCCAACATGTCATATTTAAGACGCAGGCCATATTTAGGTCCCTGGAACAGGTATGCAGCAAGTTCATTAGGTTTGGGTCTGTGATTGCTCTGTAAGCCAGGCATAAATCTCCCGTAAGAAGGCTATACAATGCAGAGTATAGTGACACGGACTTTAGTCAGTCCGTGTAAGGTATGTGCTGGAGTCCCTAGATCTTCTTTGTTAGAAACCTCTGCGGTCTCCCCAATTGCTGCAAATGCTTTTAACAGTACTTGCTGAACAGGGCATTTTATTGAATTATAGCCTGGATTAGTGCCAAGTATAGAGGGGTTATAACTTCCTTTGCTTTCGAGGCAATGCCTTTACTAATCAAGTGTACTATACAGAAACCCTTCATTGCTACAGTAGACACATGGTGGTCGATTTTAAGGTCACAGTCAACTTGTGATCCCAGATACCTTATTACTTCATAGGTATTTTGGGTATTGTTGTTGAACGGACATTATTTATTCTGAAGGGAATGATGATGCATTTCTTTGCATTAAGTTTGAGACCTTGACTAAGCCACCAGTCATTGGTCTGTATAAGATCATCCTGGAGTATACTGACATCATTTGGGGATTCAGTAAACCCACCCAGTTTGCAGTTGTCCACAAACTTGGTCAGTGACATCCCCTTAGTTTTGACCTGAACTTCTGAGAAGTATATACTAAACAGTAGGGGGCCCAGCACTGACCCCTGTAGAACCTGCTGGTGACAGGTCTGCTGGTTAATATGGAGTCTCCCACTTTGACAGTGTGTGTCCGGTTTGTGAGCCAGTTGGCAACCCATCTTACAACAAAGGGGTTTACATACAGTTTGCTAAGTTTATCAGTAATGTCTTAGTATGTGATTGTGTTGACAGCCTTTGCCAAGTTGAGGTATGCTGTGCAACATATCAATTGTCAATTGTCAATGGCCCTGGTCACATCTTCAAAGCAGTCCACCAGATTTAACAGGCAGGATCTGCCTTTGACAAAGCTGAATTGAGTTGGATCCAGGGTTTGGAGGTTGTCTATGTCTTTACTTATGCGGTCCATAATGATGCATTCCATGGCCTTACAGATGAGGCTGGTTAGGCTTATGGGTCTATAATTGGGTCTGTTGCTAGGCCACCTTTGTGGAGGGGAATAACTGTTGCTGTTCTTCATTCCACAGGAACAAAGCCTGTGGTTAGGCTGTAATTGAAAAGGATACTTAATAGTGATGCTAGTTCATGCTTTAGCCTGTTTAGAAGACAAGCTAGAATGCCATCGGGTTCCATAGAGGCTGTTTTTTTTTTTGCCTTGGACAAGGCTTTGATGACCTGCTCTTCAGATATGGAGGGTGAGGGGATGCTTGGTGGAAGGTTTGTGATATATAAGGGAGTGAAATCTTTGCCACACCTATCCGTTAGCAAGTTTGCTATCTCTGTGTGGTCAGTGTATGTGATACTGTTACTCACTAGTTCTGCACATGCTTGGGTCCTACCTTTTAGGCTATGCACTTACATGTAAAAGGCCTTATGGTTATCCTTGGCTGTGCTTGCTAAGTTTATCTTAAAGGAGCCCTTAGAGGATTTGACAAGTTGTTTTATTTGCCTGTTGAGGCTGAGGAGGATGCTCTTCCACTGTTGGGGCCTCATCTTTGTTTGCTTGGACAACAACTTTTCGTATTTATTGTAAAGTTTCTTGATGCTGGATGTCCACCATGGTGGCTTGTTTTTACTTGGGGCTCTGGCTTTGATTCTTTCTGGTACAGCCGAGTCTATACACTTATGCAAGTGATTGTACAGGGCTTCAGTGTAAGCTTCTGTGTAATTACCCACTTTCAGCTGGGAGTGGGCTTGGAATGCATTTATACCTTCACCTTGGAGGGTATAGTTTGCCTTGAAGTGTTTTAGTCTGATTTCACTCTTTGTGAGTTCTGGTACTAGTGCTAGCTTGAAGTTGAATGATTTGTGGTTAGATTTAACTAATGAGGGTCCAACAGTTGTGGCAGTGCATCTGTTTGACATGTTAGTGAAGCCCAGATCTACTATGTTTGTTCCACTTGGGGTATGAACAATTTGTTCCAGAGCATTTGAGTTAACAAAGTCAAGGAACCTTTAGTCTAGCGAGTTAGGGCTAGCATAGGTTTCCCAGTTGATGGTGGGATATTTGAAATCCCCCATAACCACAGTGTTTGGTAATATTTGGAATGTCTCCAGTTTGGTCAAGTAGGCTTCATGCGTGTCATGATGCATGGAAGGGGCTCTATAACTGGCTATGATTTGAACGGGGTCTTTCCCACTGTAACTTGAAATTGGAGTAACTCCATGGAGTTGTCTGCTCTAACTAGATGGGAGGTGAATTTATGTCTAATACTGTAGCCAAATCAAATGAACACCACTGAAGAATGCTCCAAAACCACAGAATAAGAGTCAGAAAAAAGGGTTTCACAATTTCTACAGCATTTGTTTGAAGCCACACTCAACATTCATGATTTTTCCAATTTGTTACTTGTTACCATGGATGTTAACAGTCTTTTTACATCTATCCCATACTCATATGGCGTTAAAGCCATGAAAGATCTTTATAGAGAAAGGAAGTTGGACTCATGTGTTATTTGCAGCCTATTGGAAGTGGTATTTGAGAACAACGTGTTTGTTTATGGTAACAACTACTACTGGCAGAGATGGGGGGGGGGGTAGTGATGGGTACCCCCTGCACCAATAGTTATGCTAATCTTGTGTTAGCTCGGTGGGAGAAGTTATGGGCAACGAATGACAATTTCCAATGAAAAAAAATGTTATTCTTTATAACAGATTTGTAGATGACATCATGATCTTCTTAACAGAGGCCACCATGTTCTTGAGATTTGATGTCAAAATGTCTAGAGAAGAAATTGAGTTCCTGGATGCCAAGATCTTATTGGATCCATTCAAGGAATCAATACAATGCTGTATCAAAAACGTATGTAGAGGAACCACATGGTGCATTTTTCCAGTATGCACCCTAAGCACATTTTCCGCAATGTGGTTGATAATCAAATTACTCATGTATCCAGATTATGCACCCAAGAGGAGGTTTTCCTTGAAGAAAATAACACATTGCTGCAAGGTTTTAACGACTGTGGCTACAGGTCAGTCAAAGAAGACTTAACAACAGAAAGTATGAGACAGTTGCGAGGGAATAAATGTAGACCTTCTACTCCCAACATGCAGTCCATGGAAGGAGATGTGGAAAGACTGATAATGAAAGAACATCCACTAGCACAGAGGAAGGTATAGTAAGGGTCAGTATTACGTATAGTACTGATCATTCCATGGTTTGTGAAACCATCAAGAAAGTTTGGCCTATTTTGACATCTGACAATAGGCTGAAAGAAATAGTAGGTGCCACACCTTGTTTTACTTTTAAGAATAAGAAAAATCTAAAGAGGTTGCTATGTGGCAGCAACCAGGGTTCATCTATGTGTAACAAAGTGAAAATGATTGAGTCCAGACGTTTTGGCACCAGAAATGTGGCTGTTGCAATGTCTGCTCTGTTATTAATACCAGCAATGTTTTATTCATCCCTTAACAGGTAGAAAATATCACTTCCTTGGGAATGCCAATTGTAAGAGTAAAAACTTTGTTTATATTGCTACCTGTAGTCTTTGTCCATGTTTTTATGTGGGGCAAGACTAACAGGATGTTGAAAGAATGGATTTCTAAGCACCACTCTGACCTACACAATAAAGTGGTTGCCAATGATTTGTATACTCATATTAGAGACAATGCTACTCATAGTTTTAGGTTTATGGTGCTCTCAATGGTTAGGTTAACAATAAGGGAAGGGGATATAACTAACAGGACAGAAATGGAAGAATCGAAATGGATAATGAATCTGAGAGCGGATTGCCCCCTGGGGCTCAATGGTATGGTTCCACTGAAACCATTCTTGAAAGAACGAAGATTGGTTCATAAGTTCTGATGTAGATTCACTATAGCATAGCCTGTACTTCTGGTTCTCTGTTAAAAAGTTATGCTGTTAGAGTGCTTCGTCTCTTTAAGATTGAAGCTTCAGTGAGATTTACGTCATCAATGGGTGACTCCTGGGTTTAGTATGTTAATACTAGTGAGACTGAGTTCAGAGTAGTTTTTTATAATATGGGTTATTTTCGTTTATTTTTCGAGTATTGAATGTGTTATTCATTTTGTTTTCATCAAAATTTTTATTTTGAGTTGACGTTCTTTTTAAATGTAAGTAGTTTTTTTATTTTATATCTTGTTGTCTTTGGTGGAAATGGGGTTTTTGTTTGAGTCTATCTATGTTATATAAAGGGGGCATGTGATAGTTGTGACTGAATTGCTTGCTTAATTGTTCTAATTATTGCTTAATTGGTTTGCTAGGATGCTTTTAAATAGGTTGATTTTAGCACTTGCCAGCAGGATATGAAGAAGGCACATGCCAACAGTACTTATCCTGTTTTTGTTTTATTTTGTTATTAAAGTTCTTAATTGTTTTTAATATCTATGGTGTAGCACTCCCTTTTTCTGACTTTAACTCTAATACAGATAGAAACACTGCCTCCTTTGGCTGTCACATGTTTGTTTTGCAGTCTGGAAGTGTGGAAGGCATTTTAGCCTTGCAAGGCCAGGGAACTGTCTGAAGCCTTGAACTAGGTTTCTGTGACTGCACAGACATCTACATCTTCCAGTGATAGAAGTGTTTTGAGGGTATGCATTTTTTAACACCTTTATTGAATTACCACTTATGGCATAGGCACATTTACATTTATAAAAATAATCAAACTGTGTTATTTTTGGTTTAAGCTCCTAGTGTTAGACAACATGACCCTTACTTTGTTATGATTGGCAAATTTCATGTCAGTAAGTATGTTACTGGTACCTTGCCTAAAAAAAGGCACTATGAGGGAGGCAAGAGCTGTTGCCAGCATCCTATGCCTAGTGGTGCCAGATGCAAACCATCTCTGGCAAATTAGCGATGTCTGTCGACCATGGCTTCCCAAGCTAACAGGAACTGGATCCCCTTGGAATGACATCAAAAACTAAGCCAGTTATTGAAATCTATCATTTTTTTATTTTGTGGCATCATTCTAGGTGAGGGTAGTATGCTGCTTAAGGCTAAGGACATACCTGACTGGGACACATACTCAGAGAGCTCAGTCATGTCTGTCTTCATATAGTCCAGTGAGATACTTCTCAGGTTGTTCACATCAACATGAACTATGACAGAGACCTGAGTGCATGTGTGACCAGATGAATCCTGGCACTGGACAGGCAGCTGACTGTGACTTTCTCCTTGTCCAACCAGGAGAGTGGGACATCCATGTGTCTCATTATGGAGTCTTCAATGACAAGAAAATTTGCTTTTGAGTGTTATGCCATATGGGCTTGGTAGGTAAGACACTGGAGTTACTATGTTTCTTGAGTGCCATGGGAACTGTGTTAGTTGTAGCAATATTGTGTTTAGGAGGTCTCTGTTGTTTCAGTAAGTTTTTTGAGAGAACCTCCACTTATGATGATATATGAGTAGTGGTACTATGTGCATGAGTGGTGGTGGATGGGTTGACAACCTCTTCAATGTTACTGTTTTGAGTGCGACAGAGCATTGATTCAAGATTCTTGGTGTAGATACATCTCTCACACTCTGTACTATAGTGAATTATTAGCAGAGGGTTGTCGGTGTACATTAGGCAGTTGCTACATTGCCTCAAGAGACCCAAGTCAATAAGGTTGGCAGGAGAAACAATGGTAATCCAACTGCCCATAATGCTCGATTAAAGACTGTTGTCAGAAAGGGGGGGGTTCAGGATCAATCAAGGAGGAGCTCAGTGGATGAATATTTTTGCCTAGGCTTTTTTACTGGTGGTTTAATAGGTTACAGCTCACTAGCAGTATTTCCTTGAATGGAAAAGTACTAATGATGAAGGCTACACTAATGTGCTACAACTGTATCTAAGAGAAAATGTGTTGAACTCATCTGTCCAGCTATGGTGCACAATTGCGTGACATACAAACAAGCAGAAACCTGCTCAAACACAGGGCTTAAATACCAGAAGCTAAAAACTTGAAAAAAAACAAACTTTAAAAAATTCAAAAAGACTAATTAGGATGCTTACTCCAACTCTAGACCAGCCACCCTTTACCAGACAGGTTCCAATCAGCACAATCCTCTCACTAGAGTGTAGAAGAGGCCTTTCAATCAGTGATGGCCTGGAAAATGTGCTCAGAACAAACAGCCACTACACACAGACCCAGCTGTAGCAACCTCCTCTCACTAGAGTGCAGAAGAGCCTTTTCAATCAGTGATGGCCTGGAAAATGTGCTCAGAGCAAACAGCCACTACACACAGACCCAGCTGTACAACCTGTATCTGGACAATGCTACAGCTACAAGTTATACTAGTTTTGTCAGGAAAGACTAGTGAATATTTAACACAGCAGAAAAATAGCAGTGAGACACTAAAAATGTTTTAAACACCAGGACATCAGCAAGCAGGCTCTAAAGAATGTTTGAAACAGGTAGCGAATTAGTTATTTTACACTGCTTGGTGGAAAATGCAGAACAAGCAGAACAGATTGCTTTACAACAGTGAAAAATAGCAGCAAACAAACTGAAGATAGCAAAAAGAGCTTTACAAACAGTGAAAACAGCAATAAAATACAATTTAACAGGCACAGTAAGGCAGAGAATAGCAGTACAACAGTGTAGTTTAGTACACATTATTTAAATACAGTATTAAGCTAGGCATCAGGCAATAAAAAGTGCAATAAATAGTATAAATAAGCAAAAAAAAAAAAAACAGACAAGTTGTGTTTTTTGGGAAGCTCTAAACCTCTAGTTGTCTGTTATCTCAGCTCAGAGTTGTGATCAGTAGTCCATCTCAGTTCAGCTTAGTACAAATGAGCAAAAACCTGTTTAAATGCAGGGCTTAAATACCAGAAGTTAAAATCATGAAAAAAAAAAACAAACTTAAAAATGGTTGAAAAGGACCAATGAAGATGCTTACTCCAAGCCCTGCACCAACTACCCTTGAGCAGACAGGTTCCAATCAGCACACTCGTCTCACTAGAGCTCATAAGAGCCCTTTCCAAAACAAATATGGCCTGGAAAATGTGTTCAGAACAGTAAGGTACACTAATTATTAGATTCAAATATAGGATATACATACAATTTTTGTACAATTTCTATAATTTTTATAATTATTATATATACATCTGTTTATTTTTCACTTTAATGTGACATATTGTTTATGGATGGTCTGAGTATATTAATAATAGTAACAACAAAAACAAATGTAATAGGGTAATCTATGTTTTTATTACCTGTTTTCAGGGGCAATGACTATGTAATGGTTAATTGGAACAATTAAGTAATTAGTGTTGTCATTAGATGTTATATTAACTGGTTTTATAAGGTTTGTATATAAAGAAGGGTTTGGAGTGTCTAAAATTGTCTGATGAAGTCTGGTGATGGTCACCAGATGAAAGCGCTAATTTTTATATTTTAATAAAAGTACTTTGAGGGGCGTGGCTAGGATGCTGAACTGATAGCTGCACTTCATTTCAGCTCTCTTACCTCAATACAATTCCTGACAGGAATTTTACAAAATAATATTTAATTTGAAGAAATTTTTATTACTAACTTATTTCTAATAACTCTGAGCATCTATAAGAAAAATTTTATTGTCAGAACTTGAATAATTCCTGTCAAATTAATTACTGGAAAATCAGCACCAATATCAGCTTTACAGCATTAGTCATCTAAGGAATACAGCACAAGACTCTTCTCTCAAAAAAGACCTGCAGTCTCTCATTACAAATATACAGGAACTTACAATAAAAATCGACAAGATGGACAATAAAATAGATACTTTTAAAGAAAAGTGCTCACAACAACTGGAACAGCTTCAAGAAATGTTTACACAGCAGAAAGGACAGATATCACTTATTGAACAGTCATTAAGTGACATTGACACTAGAGTCCAAATAGAAGAACAACAAACTGAATTCTTACTTCAACAGAATACATATTTACTAGAAAAGCTTGATGATATGGAAAACCGAACAAGAAGAAATAATATTAGAATATATGGTCTACCAGAAAAATCTGAAGGGGACAATATGATAAACTTTCTTACCACCTGGATACCAGATGTAACAAAAATACCTGAAGCTCTTTCATATGGTATAGAGCGGCGCATAGATCACTAGCAGCTTCTGGAAATGCTTCTTCTCCGGGTAAGAACAAGCCGAGATCTATAATTGTGAGACTTTTTCTACACAAGATAAAGATCTTATATTAAGAAATGCTTGGGCAAATTCTCCCATCAAATACAATGATTCATTAATAAGATTTGACAATGATTATTCTACAAAGGTGGTTTCAAAAGAAAAGAATTTCTACCAATAAAAAACCTTGAAGAAAAAGCAACTGAAAGTCCATCTTTTATTTCCAGCAAGACTGAAAGTTTTTCTACCACATGGAATAAAAATCTTTGAAACAGTAGATTCAGCAATAAAATACCTTACCAACAACAACATCCTAACACATGAAGAATCTATGGACTGGACAATAAGTACACGAAGAGAAATGCTGAAGTAAATAATTGGAAAACTGTTGAGCAAAAGAAAAAAAAAACTAAAGGACAAATAATCTTACATATGTTATATTCTGTAAAAATCTAAATAATAATACTAGCAACAAAAGAAAAGTTCTTACTGTCTTCAAGTTACACCAAAACAGGTACTGTTTTCAATTATATTTTAAATGTCAAAATTAGCATAAATGTAAATACATTTATCTCAAATCACATTAATATACTAAGCATAATTTAAACATTACTTTATTTTTCATTATTATCCATCTATTATTTTCATATTCTTAATCAGAGTAATCAATGCATAATAATGTTCCCAAATAGTTTATTTATTTATTTATTTATTTATTTATTTTCTCTCTTTGTGTTTTGTTGTTTTTATTTTTCTCTTCTTTTATTAAATCTTCATTAACTTATAATACTTTAATCAGTATATGGTTATATTGCTTAATAGGTATAGTAATGGCTGCTATATAACTTATTATTAGTTACATCCCTGATAGTATTACTTTTTATAAGTTAAAAGTGTCCCTGTTTGGATAAACGCTAATGCTGGGCAGAAATGTGTTGCTTTTGAAATGAAGTATTTCAGTTAGGATGTATCATAAGACTACTTTAAATAATCTTAAAAGATGTTCTGCCTTTGACCCATATGCACATACTGATATAGTCCAGTGAAAAAATAAGTTTTAAGTGATATTTTGAGGCTATAAGTCATGTGTGTTGTGGCTCCAGACATCCGGAGTTGAAAGATGCTTGTGACTAGCTTAGATATCCTGTTGTCTTTTCTTTTGTAGAGAAATAAGGCATAGCATGTTTAAAATGCAAAGTTTGACAGTTGTGAACACTACTCCGTAAACTAGAGTGCTCGCATGCACACTACATGAGTTTGTCACCAAATAAGAGGAGGGAAAGGAAAAAAGAAAAAACACATACCTTTTCCCTGCTTGGTTCTTGAGACAATTTAACAGCCACAAACATCACTAGAAACTTGAGTTACTTATTGCTTGTCGCATTTACTTGTGTACGCCATCCCCTGACACTTTCTAATTGATGTCTAGTCAGAAAATAAGCTAGGTTCACATTTAAAGATACAGAAACCTACATTCCTTCTAAGGAAACATAAATAATATAAAAGGTTCATATAAATATACACAGATATTTATTTTTGAAGCACTTTCAGTTTATGGCTACTGATGTCTTCTAGCACCTTGATAGATAAGGACATATATCTGCTTGTCTTTCTATCAGTTTAGATTTCCAGACATTTTAGCTATCCCTTACTATGTTTTATACAGCAGAGTTTAAAAAGCAGAAATTAATCATCAGCAAATAAAATCACTGCTGTTTTACAAATTCTCTAAAGAAACTAGTAAATGTCAAGCAACTGACAGGTTTGTTTTGGGGAGGGTTGCCATTTCCCACGCTGGTGCTCCTGCAGAATACTACTGATGTCCTGCTGCCAAGGTATGCCCTCGGGTGGGCAGCTGGGATGCAACAAGAAGGTTGGATGTGCATTTGGCAAATCAAACATTTAGATGGCGTTATGGTATACTAGATGGAGAAAGTGGAAGCAATGATTGTGTAGGCAACTATAATGAGTAACATAACAACAGTGGATTTGACCCGGTGTGTCAATTATACAATGTTTATATCCCATGTGGCATTGGGCTTTGTCGAAGCATCTGTGTTCTACACACATATTGTGTTGGATCTGATTTGAGTGGAAGGGGGAGATGCTTAGCCCACACCCTAATTTGTTACTGGGTTGCCATGCATTATGGGCATGCATTGTGGCAGGTACTCAATGGGCTATCCATCCTTAGATGGCTCATGCTGTTCCCGTTTGCTCATCTGAATGGTGACTGCGGCTGTGCTCTTCTTGTTATGTTGCCTGGCTGTGGCTTCACCCTTCTTATAATATTGTCTGGCTTTTTACATTATCAAGAATGACACAGTACTAGTGTATGCGGGTATATCATGTTACTGTTAGTGTGGACAAGGATGCTTGACAATGCAACTATGATTCTTGGACCTTTCTGCAGACAGGTGTGTTGTCTGGCAGTTGAGAGCCTGGTTGTTCCTGATCAGCGGACCTGTATTTTTGTGTTTCAATGTGACTGCATGATAGGATGCCAGTATTGGTCTGCAAGTTTGGTGGGCAGTAGATTCGTTGGGGATTGATTTGAGGAGACACTTGTATTATGGCTGGGGCACTTGACATTTGATAAATGTATCCTCTCAATGATGCGTTCTGTCTGGTCATTGGCTGTAAAACAGCTTTTCTGAGAAATATTGTTGCGGTGCCAGTTAATGATTTGGATTAAATGTTTCTATATACAGTCGTGAAGCAATTGCCAGGATAAAATGGTACTCTTGCAGTGCATGGATCATCGTGGCTGTCCTCCGATGTTGGAGGAAAAACAAGCTTCTTGGACACCTTTTTGACGTGGTAAAGGTGTTACCCCATGGTCTGAATATGTTTTGTCTCTTTGCTGCAAAATGGGTTGGGAATTTTGGCCTGTAATATTTTCATACATGGTGGTTTGAATCTTGGCAGCTTCCATTGTTTTGATGTGTTCTCCGGTATACTTTTGTTCAGTCATAGGATTGAATTACTGGTGTTGAGTAGGTCAGGATTGTATCTCCAGCACTTGTTGTCAGCAGATAGACTCACTGGTTGGGTGTCAGTCTAAGCTGTGGGAGTTGATGCGTGATATACATAGATATTTGCTTTGAGGGTGTGGTCAAGTGCGCTGCAGTTTTACCTCTGTACTGTGTCAGTTTTCATTGTGCAGGGTCCCTCTGAGGGTTGATGGAAGTGTTTGCAACAAGACACTCAATCAGGTAACAACATTATGAGTGGTCTCTTGGATAAGGGAGCTGTCTAAATTGTGATCTTGTTGTCTCCAGCCATGGGAATTGTCATTGAAAAGCTGAAAAATGCAATCAGAGGAACATATTTAATGTCTACTAAAGAAATATTAATATACTTATACATTGTATCGCATTTCAGTTTATGTTAAACATGAAATATGATGTGGTTTCAGAACTATTCATGTTTTTATTCCAATATGACTTTGCAAATATTAATTTAAACACTGGTTTCGGACTTGAGTAGTCTAAAACAATTGCACAACAATGGTACTGTATTATACAGTAATGTCAGTAAATAGTTTTCAACAGATGTATGAAATATACAGTTATAGATTTTAACATGATGTTTATTAATACCCTAAATTATTTTGAAATGATACTACCTTAATCTAAATATTTGTACCTTTTGAAACCTGCTTAGAAGTAAGTATTATTGAATTACAATAAGATGAGTAAAGAATATATGTATATATTTTAGCTGATTAGATTATCTTAATATATTATTCAATTATCTTTATTTAAAACTAAGAGGATAAGAGAAACTGATCCAAATATTATTTGTGAGGGTAGAAAGTTTGTTTGGTTAGATTCACTAACCATACGAAGAGGTATATTACCTCATAGCAATAGGGAATGGTTTTTAAGGTTAAAATTACAAGTTTGGAAGTTCTTTGTTTTTTTATTCTATCACTTTGGTGTCACTCAGAAACATGCAAAAATCATACAAGAAAAACTTTTTGAATTCTGTATCCAAGATGGAACTAAGAATAAACAATATTTACATAAACTTACACATAAAACAAACTCAAAACTAGGAAATGAAATGTTTATCCATAAATGTTAATGGTCTAAATAATAGTAATAAAAGGAGAAGCCTATTCAAGTACATAAACTTACATAAACCACAAATAGTCTTTTTACAAGAGACACACTTATTAGATAGAGATATAAACAACTTAAATATTAATAATTACACAGTACTAATAAACTCTCAATACAAAACAAAAAAGAGGAGTAGCTATACTACTTAGCAACTCAACTATAACACCTAAAATAATTACTACTCATCAAGATACATCAGGTATGTTTTGTCTAGTTTCAATAGAGTTAAATAAGAGAATCTATCGTTAGTAAATCTATATTGGATCCCAGGACTAGGATTAAAAACAGTTAAACAGCATTTTGAAGAGATAATTCATTTAACTAAGGGTAGCCTGATATTGGCAGGAGACTTCAACTGTATAATGAATGAAAAGATACAGATTCTAAATCCAAAAGAAGAAAACAACCCATCTCTAAAGCACTATCAAAATTTATAGATACATTGTATTTAAAAGATATAAATGAATTTGCAGAACCAGACTCACTAATCTTCACATTTTATTCTCATAGATATAAAACTAACTCTAGAATTGATAGAATATATGTTGCCAACGACCTAATAACAAAAATTGACAAAGTCAAAATCATAAATTGTCCTTTATCTGATCATAATGCCATAGTCTTTGAGATAGAGCTTACACCATTTTATTCAAATCCCATTACTAGGATACCTTCCTATATCACAAAATTGAGAGATTTCAAAGAATTTTATGAAGAAACAATCAAAACTTTCTAGAAATAAATTACACAGAAGATATTTCAGAAATATATGTCTGGGATTCATTAAAAGCAGTTACATATGGGAAGATATTATCCTGGTACATAAATAAAAGGAAGTTATGGAATAAAGATATGCTAGACTTACAAAACAAAGCAGATAAATTGAAACTGGAAATACAAAAGGGTAATGCTACTCAAGTTCAAGAACTTACACAAATCAATAAGAAGTATACAGAATTGCTACACCATAAGATTATGATTAACTTAGAAAAGATAAAAATAAACTCATACTCTACTAATTCAGCACACCTGAGATACTTAACTAATAGAACAAAAAATAATTAAATCTAAGCAAATAAAAGAAATATTTATTCCCAATACTAACAAAAGAGTTACGGAACTAAATGATATTTTAGAAGCATTCAGACTCAATTTAACATTGATAATTCCATAAATACTCAAGATACACCTATTAAGGATATAAAAAAATACTTAGAAAACAATATTCATATTAAATTAACACAAGAACAAATAGACATTATAAACAAACCAATCAATATGACAGAATTAAAATCACAAATTAAAAAGCTCAAGACAAATAAAGCACCTGGCCCAGACAATATGCTACCAGAAATGTATAAATTAATACCCAATCAAGCCATATCTTTATTATTAAACGTATATGATATAGCCAATAAAGATTTGAATATACCACCCTCTTGGAAATATTCATTGATATCCCCAATTATCAAACCAGATAAAGATGAGAAACAGTGTTCCTCATATAGGCCAATATCATTACTCAATATAGACTACAAGATGTTTATGGCTATATATGCAGATAGGATCAAACACTTTCTTCCTTTCTTAATTCACAAAGATCAAACAGGTTTTATTAAAGGAAGAAATACTTCAGATAATATTAAAAGAATACTAACATTAATAGATTATAGCAAACATAAAGTCCTAAATTTAAATGTAATCTCATTAGATATTAATAAAGCTTTTGATTCGGTTAATTGGAACTTTCTTTCACTAGTTTTAAAATAATATAACTTTCCTTCTAATTTTAATAATCTTATCCAAATACTATATGAAAAATCTACTGCATATGTTAAACTGAGATCATATAGATCAGGCCCTATAACAATAAAAAAGGGAACTAAACAAGGTTGCCCTTTATCACCATTGTTATTTGCATTACTCATAGAACCCTTTGCAAATCAAATCAGATCAAACAATAACATAAAGGGCATTTGTATTAATAAAATGTTAAACAATAAAATCCAACTCTTTGCTGATGACATACTATTAACTCTCTCAGATGCAAATGAGTCTTTGAATGCTCTATTTAACTCCATGAATAAATTTCAAAATATTTCAGGCTTAAAATTTAATGAAAACAAAACTAAAATTATGCCCTGTAATTGTAAAAAAAAATAATATAAACAAAAGATTTTCCAAATATATAGTAACAGAAAGTAAATTATTATATCTGGGAATAAATCTACTCAATGAATTAACAGATTCTCTAATATTTAACTATAATAAAATACTAGACAAAATAGAACAAATAATTGGTTACTGGAATAAATATATCTTTTCAACAGCAGACAGATTATATCTTATTAAAATAATCATATTTCCCAAAATATTATACTTAATACAAAATTTTTCATTGCCACCTCCCAAATATATTATTCAAAGATACAATAAACTAATTTTAAATTTTCTATGGTTTCCAAATAAACCCGTATAGCCTTAAATAAACATTTGCCAGATTGGGAAGATGGTGGAATTAATTTACGGATATTGATTTATATATTACCTCATCTGTTATTAAAAACATAACACTATGGTTAAATAATTCATACACACCTATATGGAAACAAGCCCATGAGCAGATTTACATAGAAATCAATTATAATCACATACAAGACAACTTAACAGTAATACCATCACCCCTTATATGGATGTTAAAAGATTATTTTTAGGAAAAGAAATAATATTAATAAATTGCCATCAAACTATGTAAGCTCTACACTTTCAGTGTTCAGAACATATATAAACAAAATACCAAATATTAATTCTTGGATTTTTTTTTTTTTCCTCTAGCTTTTTCACCAAATTTTCTAGATACATTTCAAATATCTAAAATAAATATACTTAAAGAAGAAACATTACTCTTTTGGCATCAACTTATAGAGAAAGGGAAAATTCTAACAAAGGAACAGATAATTTATAATTATAATATAAATAAAGACAATTGGCTGTTTTACAAAATCTAAGGCAGTTTCTTATAAATAAAATAGAACAAATGCAACCTTCAGTTAGACATGAAGCTCCAAAACTCATTGAATACCTTATTCTTATCACAAAACAGCCTTATCAGGGTACAGGTTATTTGTCTAATATCTATAAAATTGTTAAAAACAAAAACTATCATGAAAAATCATACTGGGATTATTATACTTTAATAAACAACCATCCTCCAGTTGAAGAAGAAAAAGTAATATTCTAAAATCTTCCAAATTTTCTACATTATCAAAATACTGGCAATTATTCACTTGGAGATATCTACACAGAAGTTTCTATACACCACATAGGTTAGCCAAAATGTATTCTATTGAAGATCAATGTTGGAGATGCCATATCAAGATAAAAGCAGATTGGCAGCATGTTTTTATGAATGTATATGTCTCAATATGTACTGGAAATCCATTAATTATTTTTTTCAGACTGTTTATAATGATAATTTTCAATTAACAAAGTCTTTAATTTTATTCAACTCTCCTATTCCAAACTGTGTACCAAAAAAAGACACTAAAATCCTATGGTCACTATTGACAATTTCACATAAAATCATAACTATACACTGGAAAAATGAGGCTTCGCCTACGTTCAAGGAATTTGAGACTTTAACAACAACAGTTGCTCACATGGAAATATTAACAGTGAAGAACAGAACTAAAAGATCTACTTCTTACTATTACTCTTGGATGAAAGTACTGGAAATACTTGAAAATATCGAAGAAGATATATCATCTTATGTTTCTAACTCTATATAATATAGAATTATTTGCATAGACACCAATGTAAATAGTTATATAATGGTTTGAAGTTAGTAATGTTTTAGAATTGTAAATATGTTATTTAACTTTATTTCATGTAATGTGTATAAGACATCTTATTTGAAATAATAAAAAAAAAATATTTAGTGAAATAAAAGTACTTTGATGTTTTTTCTGAAGGTTTCAGCTATGAGTGTTCCTGGTTTGGATTTTATTGGTTTGCTGTTTTCTTGGTTTTGTACTGCTACCTATATGTTAATTCATGCGTACATGTTTTTTTTCCAAAGGGGATAACTATACATTTCTTGGCATTGAGCTTGAGCCCATGGCTCTGGCACCAAGCATCTGTGTCTGTAAGGCCCTTTTGTAGAGTATCCACATCATCTGGGGATTCAGTAATGGCTCCCAGTTTGCAGTCACCTGTGAACTTTGTTAGCCAGAGTCCCTTAGTTTTGGCCTGTACTTCATAGAAGTAGATGCCAAACAAGGGTGGTCCCAGGACTGAACCCTGAGGTACTCCACTTGTCACTTGTCTGGAGCTGGATTTGGAGTTGGCTACTTTTACAGTGTGGGTTCTGTCAGTAAGCCAGTTGGCAACCCATTGAGTGACGTAGGGATTCAAGCCCAGTTTAGTAAATATATCTATGATTCCACAGTGGGGGGTGGTGTCAAATACCTTGGAGAGGTCCAAATAGGCTGTGTGGACCACCTTATCCTCATCCATGGCTCTGGAGACTGATTCGAAGAAGTCAATCAGGTTCAGGAGACAAGATTGGCCCTTCACAAACTCAAACTGGGTGGGGTCCAGTGTTTGAAGGTTTCCAATGTCTTTGTTTATAAGTTCCATGATAATACATTCCATGGTCTTGCAGATTAGGCTAGTCATACTGATGGGGTGGTAATTCCCAGGATCCAAGGTGTACCCCCCCCCTTGTGGAGTGGGACAACTGTAGCTGTGCACCACTCAGTGGGCACGAAGCCTGAGGTGAGGCTATGATTAAACATGACACTTAGGTGAGGTGCCAGTTCATTTTGTAGTTCATGTAGTGCACAGCGCGGTATGTCATCTGGTCCCATGGATGCTATATTCTTAGCTTTGGAGAGTGTGTTTTTTACCTGTGTGGCCATTATTACTGGAATTTGGCAATCTTCTGGTATTGAAATGGGCCATTTAGCGGGTGAGAGGGGGTTGAAGTTGGCACTGAATTGATCTGCCAGGATATTGGCAATATCCTTGGGATCAGTATATTTAATGCAATTCTTTTGTAGCTCAGAGCAGATCTGAGCATTGCCATTAAGATTCTTGACATAGTTATAGAATGCCTTGTGGTTGTCTTTGGAATCTTTGGCAATTTTATTTTTGTAACTAGCTTTGGAGGATTTTATGAGGGATCTCAGCTTCTTACTGAGGCTAGTAAGGGACTTTTTTGCATCCTGGTATTTTCCTCTTTTCTGCAACAGTTTCTTCCTTTTGTTGTAAAGTTTGTTTATGGCAGTGGACCACCAGATTGGCTTCCTTTTTTTGGATGAGAGCATCTTGGTTCTGTTTGGGATGACACGATTCATGCATGAGTGGATGTGCTCGTACAGTGCCTTAGTGTAGGATTCAGCAGTTGAACTTTCAGTTCCCATCTGCATGGGTGTCATGATGTTTGTCACTTCTGACTTGAGTAGCATGAAGTTGGCTTTGGAGAAGTTTTTTATGGAGGTTTCCTTACTAGGAGCTGGGGGTGGGATGTGGATATTAAGGGTGATTAGCTTATGGTCAGACCTGACCAACGAGGGGGTGACCATAGGTGTGGAACATCGATTTCCCATGTTGGTAATGACCAGGTCTAGGATATTGGAGCCCCTAGTGGGACTATGGATTAGTTGATCCAGGGCATTGGACTTTATGAATTGCAAGAACTGTTGGGCAAAGGTGTTGCTACATGAGTAGTTTTCCCAGTTAATGGCAGGGTAGTTGAAATCACCCAGTATTAGGGTGTTTGGTTGTATCTTAATATTTTCCAGTATGTTTAGAAAGGTGTAGTGAGAATCTTGGGGCATGGTGGGGGATCTGTAGCAAGCTATAATTTGGAATGCAGTCTTACTTAGTGTTAGTTGCACCTGGAGAATTTCAGATGCATTGTATTGGGCAACTAGCCTGGTGGTGTGAATATCCTTGGTGAATATGGACACTCCTCCACCTTTAGTGTTTCAGTCATGGCTTGGTGGCCGAAAAGTGTGGTGAGGTCTTTCAAGCTGTACAACCTTGTACATAGCTTGATTTTAGAATTATTCATGTAAATATAAACAAACAATATCTGACACCTAGCAGTGTCAGTAGTAATTAACTGCAGATGCACCTGGAGCTGTCACTCAGATGGAATGATTTAAGCTCAACTCAAACAGACCTGCAAGTTTATCTGTTTTCTAATGCCAGTGTCTGGAATTTTCCCTAAGAAAAATGTGCTAACAGCTAACCTAGACCATATTTTATCTTCATCTGACCTTGATAATTCTAAAAACACATTTTCATCATTGTACAAATGTTTATTTATTATTTTTTAACAGATTCCATGCTTGTTTGGCTCTCAAGTTGCAAGCTAAGTCCTTCTAATACTGTCTTCAATCCTTCTTCTACTGACTTCAATCCGTGTCTTGAGACAGAGCATTGGTTCTTCTAAAATGAGGATAAAAAAGGTAGGGACTTTCACTGCTCAACAAACTAAACAGAGATCACTCCTAGAAGTTATATCTGAGACAAAATAAAGAAATAAGGCTGTTAGTCATTTGTGGTATCTCAGATTGTGTATTCCAGAAATCTTTTTGGTCAGAAACCTCTGAGGTCTTTCAAGCTGCACAAGGTGCTTTCTGAGGTACATTCCAAATGGGGAACTGTATTCAAGGAAAAGCATAATAAGAGAAGAATGTAATGACAGCAAGACTTCATGGCGCCTAGAGAACAGACCATTACAGATCAGGTGAGCAAGGTAGAAAAAACTTCCTAACTACATCCAAGACAAGGCAATTAAAAGAAGTATTGTTATCAGCATGGATATCCAAGTCCCACCTAAATTACTTTCTTGAGAAGGTTGTCCTTTCAAAAGGGTGACTGCATGCATTTTCAGCATCTCAGATCTGCCATGGCTGACATACCAGATTTAAATCTGAATTAAGCTCTGCTGGGATATCTGGGTGCCCAAGAGAATTTACTCTTATACCTGATTTGCAGTAATCAGGTAAGTTATTTGACCACAGTCCTCTTGCTTTTTCCTTTACCTCAGAGAACTAGATTTCAAACAGCAAGGACCTCACGGCATAATGCCTTGGAACCAAATTGATGACACTTCTCTAAGTAGAGAAGGTACCAACCATATTAGCAGTATAGATTCTGTAAGAAAGTCAATTGTTTATCCAGTGGATTATACATGAGTTAATGTTAAGCTCAGACAAAAAACCTATGATGCAAACATGTGAGATGGTGTCAAAGTCCTTTGCAAGATTGAGGTATGCAGAATGGACTGTCAAACCCTTGTCCAGTTCTTCAGCGACTCTGTTGAAGAAAATGACTCAGTTTAAGATCCACATCCTATCTTTTACAAAACAAGATTGTTTTAAGTCCAGGATTTATTCATCACTTATGTCATTGCTTATCAGGTCACCAATTATCTGCCATGTAATGTTACAGACAATATTTGTGAGGCTGGTAAACCTGTAGTTTCTGGAGTCTGTTAGGGGCACCCTTTGGAAATGGTATCACTAAGGCTAGTATCCATACTTTAAGAACATAACTCATGCTGATACAAATAGAAGGAGGTTAAGAGGGAATTGGCTAATTTTTGCTTGACTCTTTAGAACAAACAGCCATGGATATTATCAGATCTCATGGAGCTAGTATTTTTTTTTTGCACAGTGTGGACATAACCTGGTACAAAGTGATTTTGGGAGGGACAGTTTGGTTGTGGTAGTGAGGGGAACATCGGGATGGACAGGCAGTGTGAAGTCAACACTGAATATGTTAACTAGGATATAAACAAAAGCTTCCAGGACAGCATGGGAGACTCCATTTTAAATAATCTGGAACAGCCAGAGGCATCTTCTTTACATTTAACCAACGAAGGTATTGTGATTATCATTAGATTTGCTGAGTTCCTACCCTGAATTTATGCCTAGTGTGCTTGAGAGATTCGCTGATTAGTGTTTTTTTTTTATTTTGGGAAGTGGGGATTTGTTACAGATAACCTGAAATTTCATCTTTTTTCCCCTTCTTTTTTGAAAGACTAATTATACTGAAGTTCCACAATAGAATCTTATTTTTGTATTACCTTTATTATTATTGTGGATCAAAAAAAATCCTTAAAACATACATCCATAAGAGAAAGGCAGTGGTTACTAGGTTATTTGGAGAAAGCATTATTTACATTTGTCACAAATGTCTGTAAATAGGAGTTTATTTTTATAATAATATTATGAAACTTTTTTGGGGGGTTTCAAAGTGTATTTTAAAGGAGAAAGTTACAACTAAGTGGTTGGATTTCATTGAGGAGATAGTGACTTTAGTGATAGTACAGAAATGGGACAAGGTCAAAAAGATTATCATTGCAAATGTGAACAGGACCAATTTAATCAAGGGAATTCTCATTAATAAAACTGAGATATCTTTAAATGTATTTTTTGCTAGTTGTATAAAAGTGTTAGTTTATATTGGGGTAGTTAAAATTACACAAAACTAGTGTATTTGTTTTCATGGAGATATTTTTGATCTAACTCAGATAATCAATGTGCTCAGAGGGGAATAGTAGGGGAACTGGATTTAGCAAAAATATGGTAGCCAGTTTTACTGAGAGTTATTTGGAACTCATTGAGTTCCATTATATTTGATGTGAAACACCTAACAATTATGGTTATGTCCCAAGGCTCCTTGTAAAGTTGGGTGCATGAAGTGTTCTTAATCTTGGTAAGCAGGAGTGTTATCTTTGCAATGAAACCACACAAATTTGTATGTCTTACAGGTAGAAGAAAGTCTGACGGCACTTTGCTGCTGAAACATACAGTACTAGGAAGTGCTACCTTGATTTATCTGCATTATTTTATTTATTAATTTAATTTATATGGATGTGTCTATGAGTTGAACTTTGCCTAAGAAGGTGCTGTGGGAGAGCAAAAATGATAACCAGTACACAAAAAACATGAAACAAGAGGAACATCTCATTCCTGGCAAAACAGGAGGGCTTGGTAGCGATCTGTTCTCAGGCAGACACATGGTAGATCCCACTGGAATGCTACCAGTTAACTAGCTAATTGTTAAATCAAATTATTTTATCTTTAAATTTAAGCATCATTCTTGATAAGGGCAGACTACGGCTTTTCAGTAGTAACTTTTCTTCACTGAAGACCTGCAAGAAAAATTCAATAGTGTCTCTTTGTGTTTCCTCCAGAGTGGGCCACCTAATGTTATCCACTTCTACATGGACATCCACTAGAACATACTGATATTAAGGATGGTGTAGGGTCCTGTGGACCTTTGTAACATGCTTAATCCTAAGACCAAAGACAATTTATAATAATTTTCTCCTTGTCCAGTCTTTTATGTGTAGTGACTGAGTATCTAAATATGGAACTGCCAGTAACAATGACTTTGTTCATAGTTCCTTAGGTTCATAGTAGATTACTAGACTAACAGCCCTAGAACCCTTACAAGCCTAGCCATATTTATCCCAAGGTTCCCCATTTGTCAGTGATTAGGTGAGTAAAGTTTGCAGAGGTAAGGGTCTATGGTATTTAGTATTGGCTTCCTCTGTCCAGGAGGGACAAGGGTGCCACCTCAGTTGTGAAGTTTCAGTCACCCATCCATTGATCTAGGTTGTGTTTGAAGAGAGTCAGGGAGGGGCTCTGTTTTACATGAACTGGAAGCATCTTATAGAGAAGTATCAGTCTCTTGGAGATGTATCTCTCCAGCATGACCTGTTCATGTTAGAAGCTAGGTTAAGATCCCTGGAGTGAGAGACGCTCATGCAGTTTGATTTATGAATGTGTGGCATTTCATCAGGGCTGAGTCAGAGACTGCCCTGTAAGCCAGGCACAGGTTGCCCCTTAGCAACCTGTAGGAGATGGAATACAGTGATAGGACTTTCAGTATTTCCACATAAGACTTGCTTTGTGTACCCTGTAATTTCTTGTTGAGAAACTTCTGTGGTGTCTCCAATTGTTGCAGGTGTCTGATGAGGCACATACAAAGGGGAGCACTGTACTCAATTATATGTCTGATCAGGGTTGAATATAATGGGATTATAACATCCTTAGATCTAGATGTGATGCCTTTACTTATAAGATGTGCCACATAGAAGGCTTTCCTTACTACTGTGAATATGTGGTGGTTAAAGTTCAGATTGCTGTCAACCTGAGTACCCAGATCATGTACCACTGGGTCTACACTTAGAGGGCTGCTGCCTATAATGTAAATAGTGGGGATGTCAGCTTTCCCAAAGAGAATAATAAGGCATTTTTTTTGCATTCAGCTTTAATCAATGCCTTTGGCACCCGTCATTTGTCTATGTTAACCCTGTCTGCAATATATCAACATCATTGGGGGACTCAATGATTTCTCCCAATTTGCAATCATCAGTGAATCTGGTCAGCCAAAGGCCTTCCAGGTTTGCCTGGACTTCTGAGAAATAAATTTTGAACAATAAAGGCCCCAGCATGGAACCCTGCCGTACACTACTGGTGACTGGTCTTTTCCTAGAGGTGAAGTCACCCACTTTGACAGTATGCATCCTGTCAGTGAGCCAGTTGGTTACCCATCTGGTAATGTATGGGTTAATTTCCAATTGGGAGAGTTTCTCTATAATACCTGAGTGGGGATTGTGTCATATACCTTGGCTAGGTCAGGATAGGTGGTTCACACTGTCTTTCCCTTGTCCAGGGCCTCGGTGACTTTCTCATAGAAGTCACCTATGTTTAACAGATATGATATACCTTTAACAAATCCAAACTGGGTTGGGTCCAGAGTTTGGAGATTAGCTATATCCTTATTAATAAGGTCCAGAATTATTCTTTCCATGGACTTGCAGATAGGACTAGTCAAGCTTATGGTTCTGTAATTACCAGGGTCTGTTAATGGTCCCGCTTTATGCAGAGGGATTACTGTTGCTGTCATCTATTCTGCTGGAACATAGCCAGTTCACAGTCTGTGGTTAAACAGGGATCCAAGTGGGTCTGCTAGGTCATGCTTTAGGTTGCTTAAAAGGCAACCTGGTTTGTTGTCTGATCCCACTGATGCCATGTTTTTGGCCTTGTGATGTGCCAAGATGGCCTGCTGTCTTGAGATAATAGGCTGAGGAATGGTGGCAAGTATATATTGTGTGATGACTGGAGGTGATGGGTGGTGAAGTTTGCTCCAAATCTGTCAGCTAACAGGTTGGCTATTACCACCAGTTGAGTATGGGTGGTGCCATCCACAACTAGTTTAGTGCACAGCTGAGTATTACCGTTTAGATTTTGGGCATAGTTAAAGAATGCCTTGTGATTATTTTTAGCTAATGAGGCTATTTTGCTTCATAATTTGCTATGGGGAACTTGACAAGATCTTTGATTTGTTTGTTTAAGCTAGAGAGGAATTTCTTCCTCTGCTGAGCTAGTTCCCTCTTGTTCTTGGATGTTAGTTTCTTTCTCTTGTTGTATACCCTGGCAAGACCTGGTTTTAATCCAGTCAGGTACAGTCAGTTCTGTACAACTGCTTAAGTGGTTATACAGGGCATTGGTGTACTCCTCTGCATAGGATTCCATGTTATCTGTGTTCAAGAGGGGCTTTGAAATTTCTAATACCATCCCTTAGTGGAGGTAATTTGATTTTGAAAAATTCTTAAGCATTTTTGAGCTTGATGGGGTATCTGCTCATACAATTACATGAAACAAGACTGCTTTATGGTCTTCATCATATGGGAGGGGTGCAATGCTCTCCCATGTTAGTGAGTGCTATGTCCAGGACATTGAGCCTCTTGTGGATGTGCTGACTAGCCATTCCGCAGCATTTGCAATGACAAAGTCCAAGAACCTCTGAGCCAGCAAATTCATGATCATGTATATTTCCCAGTCAATGTAGGATAATTAAAATCACCCATGAGTAAGGTGTTGCGGTGTACACCAAGTGATTCCAGTAAGTCCAGGTATGTGGTATGCTTTTATTGTTTCATGGTGGGGGACCTATAGCTAGCTATGATGTGGTAGGGGGCTTTGCCTATAGTTAGTTAGACACTGAGTAGCTCAAGAGAGTCATACTGTTTGACCAGTCTAGAGGTGTACTTAGGTTCATAGGTTCATAGGTTTATACTAGGCTATCTGCCCTAAGGCATTTATAAGCCTAGCCCAAATTATTGTGGCTTACGCCACCCCTTATATGAAAAAATACTGTGCCCATTAGTTTGTTGTGCCTCTGTCCAGCAGTGACCCAGAGATGATTCCCGGGGTAAACCTACGATCTCCCATCCACAGGTCTAGATTTCTCTTGAACAGAGTCAGCGAGGTGCTCTGCCTCACATGGACCGGGATTTTATTCCACAGCATAGGGAGTCTCTGAGTGATAAATCTATCCCTCCAGCACGTCCTATTTATATCCGTGCTAAGGTTTAAGTCGCTTGCTCTAGTGGTTTTGGTGGATTTGGATTTTTGAGGTGGAGCATGTCCATTAATTCGGGTTGGACATGGCCTTGTATGTCAGGCACATGTCACCTCTGAGCAGGCGGTATGCGACTGAATAGAGCTGGAGTTTCTTCAATCTGGCAGCATATGACAGATTTTGGAGTCCCTTTATCCTTTTGGTGAGGAACTTTTGGGGTCTCTCCAATTGCTGCAGATGTCGGGTGAGATACATCCCGAATGGGGCATTGTACTCGATCATTGGTCTGATAAGTGAAGAGTACAGGGGAACAATGACCTCACTAGATCTGGATGTGAATCCCTTCATGATCAGGTGGGCAATGTAGAAGGTCTTTCTAACCACTTTAGCAATGTGAGTGTCAAAGAAAGGCCACTGTCAACCTGGGTCCCCAGGTCCCTGATAACCTCTTCTGTGCTTAGTGGATTGCCACCTATATGGTAGCTTGGGGTTACCTTGTTTTTCCCGAAGGGTATGACTATACATTTTTGGCGTTTAACTTCAGGCCATGGCTCTGGCACCAGCTATCTGTTTCCGTGAGTCCCTTCTGAAGGATATCAGTGTCCGATGCACTTTCCACTATGGCCCAGTTTGCAGTCATCTGCAAACTTTGTCAGCCAAAGTCCTCCCATGTTGGCCTGTACTTCTGAGAAGTAGATGCCAAACAATAGGGGCCAAGGACCGAGCCCTGTGGGACACCACTTGTGACCGGCTTGGAGTCTGACACAGCGCCAGCAACTCTAACCCTGTGGGTTCTGTCCTTAAGCCAGTTTGCAACCCATCTTGTGACATATGGGTTTACATTTAAGCTGGTAAGTTTTTCTACAATACCCGAGTGGGGTATTGTGTCGAAAGCCTTGCAAGGTCAAGGTAGGCTGTATGGACTGCCTTTCCTCATCAATGGCCTTGGTGACTATTTCAAGAAGTCGACCAAGTTCAAAAGGCATGATCTTCCCTTGACAAAGCCAAACTGGGTCGGGTCCAATGTCTGCAAGTCCCCTATATCTTTGTTTATGAGCTCCATTATGATCCTCTCCATAGCTTTGCAGACTAGACTTGTTAAGCTTATGGGGCGGTAATTACCAGGGTCCGTAGAGGCGCCACCTTTGTGGAGTGGGACCACAGTTGCCGTACGCCACTCCTTGGGCACGTATCCTGTGGTAAGGCTGAGATTAAACAGCTGCCTTATGTGCGGGTTTAATTCCTCATTTAGCTCGTGTAGCACACAGCCGGGGACACCATCCGGTCCCATTGATGCTGTGTTTTTAGCTTTAGAGAGAGCAGCTTTCACCTGCTCATTTGAGATGTCCGGGAGGCTACACTCGGCTGGGATAGTTATCTCTCCTTTAGGGATTATCATTAATGAGGATGGATACACCTCCTCCTTTGGTTATTTTATGTTCAGATTGTTGCTTGAATGCATGGAAGGTATTGTAGCCCTGCATGGCTGGTGTGCATTCGGTGCCTTTGAAGCATGTCACAGTAACCGCACAGATGTCAGCATCTTCCAGTGTAAGAAGTGCTTCCAGGGAGTGCAGTTTCTTGTTTAGACTCCTATCATTAAGCAGCAGTACCTTGAGTTTATCTAGAGAGGATTTTGTTATGTTGGGAGGTTGGTTATTTTAACACTCCCTAAAAAAGGCACAATAGGGGTGGCTAATGACTTTGCCAGTATCCAAACGTCTAGATGAGACAGGTGCAGACCATCTCTGGCAATGCCTTTCAACCATGTCTTTCCAGGCTGACAGACATTGGATCCCCTTGGGCTGACACCAGAAGATAAGCCAATTGTTAAAGTCAGTCATTTTTTGTTTGTATTGTGGCATCATCTTTAGAGAAGGTAGAATGCTACTTAAGGCTATCCTTATACCTGCCTGTGACACATAATCTGAGAGTTCAGTCATGTCGTTCAGAAAGTATGTCTCAAGTCATTCTCCCCTGCATAGACTATGATGGAGTCATACTAGTACTTGTAGTTGAGACTTGAGTGATTGAGTGACTTGACGGCTCCTGGTACCTGACAGGCAGCTAACCATAACCCGCTCCTTATCCAGCCTGGTGAGGTGAACATATGTGTGTCTCACAATGAAATCAGCTATGACCAATACATTTGGTTTTGTGGTGTTACACCTTATGGGCTTATTTGTTGAGACACTGGTGTCTTATTATGTGTTGTGGTTGTTTTTTACTTTGCTATGTGTGTGTAAGTGGTTTCCATTTGGGAGGCCTCTGATCTTTTGGTAAGTTACTAGTGAGTACTCCCGCATATATGGGTTTATGTGTCATGTCCTTAGTGTGGGAAGTTTGTGTTTCCTGACAACCTGATTGGCATTCAATTTGTCCTTATGTGAGAGTCATGCCTCAAATTTCATAGTATAACTACATCTCTCACATAAAGCATTTGTTTGTTTCAGGAGTAAGTGGTTGTCAGTATACATGGGACAATTGGCGCATTGCCTCAGGTTGGTCACAGAGATGATGGGAAAAGGCTATGCATGATAGCAGACCGTTATTGTATGTTTTGTTGGGGAAGTGTCTGGGTTAATTTGACAGGCCTGTGCTGGTAGCACCAAGAGTACAAAAGGAACCTATACTTTGTGTAGGCTAAGGTTGATCAGGTAGGCAACACTGCTCAGAGTTACAACTAGAGCAGTAGAAAAGCTTGGAAGGATTTCACTGACAACTGATAAATGGAAAAACCTAGCTTCTAGGCTTTTGTGTCTATACAGGGCACTAAGAGCAATACTACACAAATACAAGACTTAAATGCAAGCAAAGAGAAACAACCACCAATCATGAAAACACACAATAACCCTTCCACCAGAATTCCCCAACTCAGACAGGTTAGATCAGCACACGTCTGCCATAAGGGTACAGAAAAACATCTTTTTAATGTAGAATAGCTCGTTTGGACCCCCAGTATAACAAGTGCACACAAACTACCTACAACAACCCGACAACTAACAGATACAATGTAGTACAGTACAATTAACTACTTAAAGCAACAGGGGACAGTATATAAGAGAAGTGCAAAAAAGTACTTAGATCCCTTTTGTGTGCTTCCCAGCTCAGACACCCTGCAGGCCTGTTGGATCTTTGGGAACAGGCTTTCAGTTTTTGGTGATTCACAGTAGAGGTGCGTATGGGATTTCGTGTGAAAAAAGATATGTGTGATTCCTGGCATGTTTGAGGTCTGCTATGTGAGGGCTTGACAGGCTTTTAGGCAGATTGTTTTTAATTACCTCAGCATATGCTGGCAGGATGTTATGTTGTAGTTTTCCAAAACCTGATGATATCAAAAGATGAGCCTTCAAAAATAAGTGGCCATGTGCATCTATCGTTTTTAGAATCAGTGTGCACCAAATGAAAATGATTGTCAGCAAACACCCGGCAGTTGCTGCACTGCCTGAAAACTCATCAAGTTCTCATACTAGCAAGAGAAGAGGTAGAGCAAGCTATAAGTTCATGATGACAGAGAAGCGCTGGACTTATTGAAGGTTTTACTGGATAACTGGTTGCCAAGTAATGATTCATCTCTTGGCTACAAACTGTATACTACTAGTGAAGGTTTCAAATAGTGTCCCTCTTCTTCTCTCACCAGGTACAATGCAGTTAACACTAATTGCAAGATGACAGGTTCTCTGGTGGTCAGTAGACTCATCCAGGAGCATCCATAGACTAGCTGTAACCTTTTCTTTATAGACGCACTGAGGACCATGTTCAGTATACAACCACAACAGTGCAGGAAGCTAAGTAATGTTCCACAATTTAAACTGTAGAGATACCCACTGGAAAGGCAACCAGCCAGAAACTGAGAAGTATTATTTTCACTCTACACCTTCTCTTACTGGGGACAAAACAGAAATATAAATCCTAAACTGGGTCCTGAGAAAAGGCTTTCACACTCCAGTGATCTGTAGCTTCTAGGAAGTCTACAAATGAATTCTCTCTACTACTTCTCTCATAACAAGCAAAGCAGCATCATTAATTCCTAACTGTTTCTCTGAGAAGCACTTTGCAGTCTCTCCAGTGATTGGCAGTCTGTTCTCAGGTGTTTCAGATTTTAAAAATAACCGGGAAAGAGGGTTAATGCTTTGGATATTGCAGTGTGCACCTTGCGGGTGGGATGATATGAAAGGGAGGATTACTGAAGTTTATCACTCTAAGGGGGAGTGGCTTCCCAATATGATCCTTTAGTGGCCACTAGTTGTTATTGTTCCGGTCCGCTAATGACTGGTAGTTGATTTTTATGTGCCGAGTTACCAGCCCTGACGCACAACCTTCAACGAAGGTACGCCCATTCACGCATGTCTCCACGCAGAAGACCACTAGTACAAGCAGAAAACATAAGATAGTGTTAATATGTTGCAGTCAAATTAAGTAATGCAGATGTTTAAAAACACAAGAAAAAAATGAAAGTAAAACTTCAAACTTTGAAGCAAACTGCAATATAACAGGAGCAAAAGGCAAGAACAAGATGAGTATGCAAACTATAAACCCAGATAGTCACAGAGCAATTTCACTTGCCAACTCTCACAAATTACTGTATGCTATATGTGTGAAAAAGGGTTGAATCATCCATTTGTGACTGAAATACCCATCTTGTAGAAGTCAGAGCAATCAATAAAATGTTTTCCATGTTAAGAACCTCATGTCAGTCAAGTTAGCTGGTTCAAATAGATCGAGTGTTAGCTTCTACAACACAAAATTAAGACCCCAGCAGGAGGCATTTTTTGGAAGCCTCTTATGCAAAACCCCATTCAAAAACATGTTAACATGAGAATGCATTGAAAGAAAAAGATCCATGGGCAGGCATGCTGTAACGGCAGATAAATGAGCCTTGATGGAGGAGAAAGAAATGTTATAGAATAGTAATTAGCACAAGTATTGTAAAACCAGACAACAACTGGCCCTGATGGAGTGCTGGCTATGTTAGTGCACCAACTAGAAATCCTTTCCGGTTGGTAATACATGATTTTCTAGTGTCAGGCTTTCTTGCCTCCATTAGAGCCTGCTGCATATCCTCAGTATACAGATGCTTAAAAGGAATTAACCCTATCATCCAGGGAGTCAGCTTGAAGTTGATTGATGTTGGGGTGTATCAAACACCCATGTTCTTGTGTGAGTAGAACCAGTCTGTCAGGAAGTTTGTGGTAATTGCAGCTGGCCATTTCTCAAAGAAGAGAGAAGCACTTACCTCAGCCAGAAAGAAGTCACCACAGTGATCTTGGGGGATTCCTTCTGAATCTCCAGAAGTACTCTGGTTATTAGTGGAAAGGGTAAAAAAAGTATACAGGAATGTTCCTGTCTAATGGATAGAAAAATGATCTGTCTTCCAGACCTTCTTGCATGGAGTCTGTGAGCAGCATCCTGTCAGTCTATTGTTCAGGAGGAGACAAACAGGGCTAGTTGAGGAACTCTCCACAGGTGGATCAAATCATGGAAAACCCCCTGATCCATTTTCCATTTGTGACGTTCTGCACTTGTCCTGCTCATCTTGTCTGCCACACAGTTTTTCTCTAAGTGAAAGTAGAATGCATGGGATACTGTGCTGTGGAGCTCTATACCAAGCTAACATGGCTAGTCTGCAAAGGGAGTATGACTTCATTTCCCCTTACTTGTTGATGTACTAGATGGCTGTGGCATTGTCTCTAACCATTTGAAGAGATTTCAGGATCACAGATTATTCAGAGAGTTGAGTGCCTTGATCAAGGAAACATCTCTTTTATAGTTATGTGCTTGCATCTGTCCTTGGTGTCTCAAAAACGTACTTTTATCCCTCCTGAAATTACTTCACAAGCAAAATCTGAGGTGCCTGTGGTGACTGATTGCTTTGGAATAGGAAGGGAAGAGGGAAGATCTGTATTTAAGGATAGTTGCTGTCTCCACCAAATAACTTAGCTTCTTACAAACCCCAACACTGTGATTTGAAGGTACACAGGATGTTGGTGCTTACACCAAAGAGGTTTCGGATATCACTGTATCTTTCTCACATGTAGTCTTGCCAGGAGTATCATGCAAGGGGTATCATGAGAATCATAGATTACATGACAGCCACAATCCAGACGTATTTCCTCACAGTGACTGAAGTCTGAGTGGAAAACCTTAGTAATAGATCTTAATATAAATATATTTTTTTCATGTGAAAGAAAAGCTGTTTAAACTGATGTGTCTAGCTTGCAGTCCAAGAATACAATCCTGGGCGAATAAGTTAAAAAAGTCTTCTGAATGTTGTCTGAGAATCCCAGCTTGTGTAACAGATCTCTTACTCAAGTGAGAGATTCCTGACACTTTGAAAAAGGCTCTACAATGATAAACAGGTTAGCTAAATATGGCAAAAAGTGGATACCCCGTAGCTTGTAATGAACTATAACTCTATTTTATTTATTTATTTTAATTTATTTATTGACATTTGTTATTCGGGTTAGTCCAACTTGGCTTGAGGCCCATTTTCAGTGGAGATCCGAGGAGAAAAGCTCCAAAAAAGAGTTACATGAAAAACAATATTGCAGTTAAAAAGTTTTAAGCACATACATATCTGAGAGATAGTACAAGGATTAAAAAAAACAAATCTGTTAATACAGCATGGGTAAAAACAAATAGAGAGCTTACATGATATGACAAAAACACAATATTTATACAAAGCAATCATGTATTACAAAAGAGAATTATGTATCTTAATTGCTAAAAAGCAATTGGCATTGGCTAACAAGCATGGAGTTGTGGGAAATGTGAAGAGTGGGGAAAGAAAAAACTTAATTAGTGATTTAAGGAGAATGAAAGGTGTTCATGTTGGATCATGGCAGGGACAAGTCTTGAGTTGAGCATATGGTGTTTTAGTTCATTTTTGAAGTGTAGTGGGTGGTTGATGGTACGTATGTTTAATGGAAGTTTGTTCCAAGCAAGGGCAACAGAATATTTATATAGTAAAGATAGATGCTTTGTGAATATTCTTGTTCTATCAGTCCCTGAGACAGCATGTCATGAAGGCCAGGTGGAAATAAAGAGCCTGGTCTGATGGATGAAAGATTATCCCTTGGAAGAGAAACATTTCCTCCCACTGCCATCTGTAACATTGACGAATGATCTTCAAAATCCATTTGTCTGTAACCATCTGTTGCCAAAAAGAAAAGTGAAGATTCAGACTTTCCTGCCAGGTTGGGAGGGGGTGCAAGGTCCCTTAAATACTCATTCTGACTTGTTGGACTGTTCTTTGTTTTAAGTGGTTCCTGAATTCCTTTTAGAACCCCTTTTCCATTTCTTCTTCAGCATCTGTTTATCTGCATTTTGTTGAAACTACTTATTTTGTCTTTTGCCAAAACTGGGTGAGTGGTTAGGGAATCCCTTAGAAAATCTGGAAAAGGAGGGCTGAAATAGCTCAGAAATCTCCTGTATCAACTCATCACACCATTTGATCACCTCTGCAGCAGAGGGGCCAAAAATAAATCTCTACCCAGAGAAAAAATTAAAATCTCATTTTCAACATCATCTTGGAGGTTCTGAGAATGCAGCCAGACAAATCCCAGCAACACAGTACCAGTGGCCAAAACCCTTGAAGAAGTACTGATTGAATCAAGCACACACTGTAAACAATGAGAAGTGACTTGTACAGTAGATGTAGCTAAATTATTTAAAGGTGATTATTCCTCACAAGACAGAGCTAAAGACAAAACATTTTATACTCACAATTATTCAGAAAAAGGACTTTAACATATGATCCTCACAAATCAAAATTCTGAGAATCAAAGTAGCAGAAGCATCCACTTTTTTCCCAATACTTATCAATAATTTCCCCACACTTATCTGAATGAGCAGGACTGGAATTAACTAAATGTTTGGGATTAACTAAAGCTATTGGGAAGAGTTTATAAAAACGTATTGGATTAGGGAAATTTATACATCTTATCTGCCTTTTTAGGAGTAGCCGGATGACATCAGGAAAACAGCAGGCAGTAACACACACAAACTCCAAAGCTGACTAGTGAAGGTTCTGCAAATTCCTTATGTGACACATCGTAGTATTTTCTGGGGGCCAAAAAACCTCAGTGTTCCCTCTTTGAAAACACTGGGATATTCTGGCAATAGCCTCAGAGAAAAATATCCCAAACAGGGAGACTCAAAAACTGAGCTCTCCTGACTCTGAGTCAGAAATCCGGGGAGAAAACCTTACATCTGTCACTTCATCTTCATGTCTGGAATCAGTATCTTGAATCTCTTCAGTGAAAGGGTCATCACTCTATTTTACTAGGAACTATTTCATAAGAAACATCAATAGCCTGAATTAAACCCTGAGATAGACTAAATTAATTACTCCTGTCCAAGGAAGGATGAGAAGGAGTAGATACATGTTTTGTTTTCTGGGTTTTTTTTACAGAAAAAATGGGGCCAAATGTTTTATTATTGGCAGCACCAGCGGCTTTCCCAGAGATAGGCACAAAAATCTGACAAAACAAAGAAACCTTTCCTGTTCCCTCTACAGAGAACAATGAGTGGCTTTCTCTTGTGCACTAAGGGGACCCCAACAGCCCCAGAGGACATTGCTAACCCCAGGTCCATAGTGGCTGTGGGTGCTACACAAGGGGTATCTGGGGTTAAAGATGAATAATCTGAAGTACAGCTAAAGGCCACAGCAGAGTCTGCCAGCTGCAGCTGAGGCAAATTAATTAGCCTGCTGTGGTGGTAAAGGCTGTTTGGTCGGCTTTTTCTTTTTCTGGCTGAAAGAAGAACCTACCATGGGACCAACAGTTTGTTCCATGATCAAGCCAAAAATGGTGCTTGTCAGTCTGTGCATCCATTTTGCAAAACACCTGTACCTTTCTACACTTTCTATACATATTTCTGTATATGTTGCTTCATGAATGGGAACCTGCATAAATGTAGTTGTTTAACCACATGTTGCTAAGATCTACTTTCTGAAGTCCTTATTTTTAAAGTGTCATATTTGCTGAGTATTATTAAATGCCAAGACATTCTTGTTTTCTATTCATCATAGACTTGAATATGTAACAAAATTCGCTATACACTACAGTTCTATTTTTTTATACAAGCTCACATGTAATGCAAGCACAAACTGAATTTAAAATTTTGATTATTGAACTCTGCAAGAGGCTAATTATTTGTGCATAATTATTTTTAGAGCACATATAGTTCAATATTGCTCAGGCTTTTGGCCTCTGTAACTTAACAGCACCTTTCAAATGCAGGTTGGAACATGTTTGCTCTTCCATGTAAGGTACATCTCAAATGTCAGACATTCAATTATAATACTGATCAAGCTGTGGACAACAGGCTATGGTGAATGCAATCAGAATCACTGTAGTCCATAAATATAAAGACATGATTTATTTATTTATCACATGGCAATAAGGTGAATGATGCAGTCAGTACAATATTTTTTCAGTCAGTTCCTGGGCAATAAAGGAAACAGAGCATGTAATCACAAAATTTTGCAATCTGGGCCTGTTCTCTACATACTGCAATATCTAATAATTTATTAAGTGGTTTTCTGATTCATTGATAGTTTGTATTGCTTAGTGTCCCTGTCTAAAATTCCAATGTATACCACATATGAATGCACACAATTCACAAATCAAGTGGTATACGTGCAGAAAGAGCTACCATGCACTTATCTTCAGTCAAAGCAGCATTTGTATTGCAATATGAAAATAATATATAGTTTGAGTATATATGTGATTCAAGTATTAAGGATAAGTAGATAGTTCATAACACTGCAAACAATGTAACACAATACCTCTGAACACTCTAATGAAATCTCTGATGGAACGTTTAACACTTGAATCACTTGTATCACTTTTTACCAATATTGTGTGATGTATGAGCAATGTTATCAAGAGCGGTGTCTGAAGAATTTGCTAAAGGCACTCTGTCACTGTTTTTCACATCAAGTATCAACTAACTGTTGCATTTATGTGAGTCTCCACAAATATCTCTTTGAAGTAAAAAGCTATAATAAAGCCAAATGTAGCTTGTGTTGTCCTGTACCTACTGCATCAGACAAAGCTCCCATGTCATCCCTAAATAGGGACATTTCTGGACAGTGGTCTTCTCTGGTTAATAAATATATATAAAAACGTGAGATAGATGGCCATCCACTTACTCTCTAGGTAGGCATAGGTAGCACCTAGGGTGACCAGTGGTAACCAAGTACAAAGAGGGGAGTTAGAAGGAGGTAATATAGAGAAGAAAGTTGATGCTTATTGTTTTGAGTTGTGGGGGTAAAGCCATAATGTAAAGCTATTTCAATGTTTGTTAGTAGTTATTTGTCTGAAGAAAGGTTTAAGTCCTAGATGCAGCTGCCCAGCAAATATGACTGTAAGGGAATTTGCAGGGCAACGGGTAGACTTACTCAAGCTGTAAATCAAAATGTCTATTTTTTAGTTGTTTATGAAACTGGGGGAAACTAACGATTATATGATATTAGCAAGGGTATAACCCCAAGCCATATACACAACAGGGTTCATACCATGTCTGACACATGTTTGTTTTCCTTTCTAATGTGATATCAGGGACACCAGAATAAGCTAGATGGAGCAAATACCTTGTGAGTTTAAAGTAATTTCTATACAGAATCAGAAATAATATTATTTAAATTTATTTTAGCAATGTCTCTCAGTTTTTAGCCAAACCCGAAGGCAGAATAGGACCCAGGTGGCTTTTGAAACAAATATTTATTCAAGGTATACTAGTCATATTGCACCAAGCTATAAAGTGCAAATAAGTAAGGATTTAATGCCAGTGATGTATATGTATATATATATATATATATATATATATATATATATATAGATATATATATATATATATATATATATATGTATATATATATATATATATATATATATATATATATATATATATATATATATATATGTGTGTATGTGTGTGTGTGTGTGTGTGTGTGTGTGCATAGATATACACAGACATACAGCTATGATAGGAAACAGCACACGGGAATGACATATGTTCACAGGCTATGCCAATGGAAGTGAGGAGCCCAAGCAAGAAACATGAAACACATTAGCATGACCTTCCACCACCCCCCCCAGCTGGACACGGGAAACATACACACAAACAAAGTAAAGGGTCCACTGCTCCCCAGACCACAGGCAGGATACAACCAGGGGGGTACACAGTGCACCCGTGAGTTCTATTCTTGGAACACAGACAGGAGCATCTCTTGCAGGACACCCCAAAACTTAGCAAGACCAAAAGAAGGTGATAGACCGAACATTTTGGCTGGAGTGTATACATACTTGAAATACAAGGGTGGAAAGCCTGATGACCCAACGGCTGAGACAATTGTATGAAATGGGTCCCATGAAGTGGAGAGTGGGCAGCGTGTAGTGGTGTGTCCAGAACAGACCAGGACCCAGAGTAAGGATGGGTGCTGTTGAGGAGGTGCAGGTGGGGGAACTATGGGTAGCAACTTATGGGTCTAGGTGTGCAGGTGTTGGCTGATGTGGGCCTATATGGACAGCCCTAGGGATGTAAGTGAATGTGTTCATTGGGCAGAGGCATTGGCCAACGAGCAGCCACACCCACTACGAGTCCCACTGCAGCAAAGTGTAATCTATATGGCAAGGAATGAAATAACCAAATGTAGATGTATATATGTAGAGGTATGCGTGTGTATATTTACCCATAGCGACATAGAGATACGCCTCTCCCTCTCCGTAGTACAAATGTATACATACAGAGACAGACTACAGATACATACCCACATATAAATATATACATATGCAGACACCCATAGACCCATATATTGTTATATATATATATATATATATATATATAGATATATATATCTACAGCAAAATATAAATATACATGTATGCATATAGCTAGGGTATGATACAGCAGTTACGAGTTACATATGTTCACAGGCCATGCATATGGGGGTGAGTGGTCCAATAAACAAACGTGTAACACATAGCATCAACCCCCCCCCCACCCCCCCAGCTAGGCCGGTGAGACATACAGACACACAATAAAGGTAAACACATCACTACTTCCCAGACCTCTGGCAGGATACTACCAGTGGGAGAGACCTGCCAGGTCTAATCTTGAAACATAGACATTGATGTCCCTTATGGGACACCAAAAATTAATGATTATCGGAGGCAGTCCCAGTAATGACTTGTCAAACCAGGCTGTAGATGTACATTGACCAGTAGGTTGTGTAAGCCTGATAACCCATGGGTCGACACAATGTACAACATGTGTCCCGACATGTGGAGAGTGGGCAGTGTGTAGTGGTGTGTTTATACTCCACCTGTACCCACAGTAAGGATGAGTGCTGTAGAAGAGTGGCAGGTGGGGGAGCTATGGGTATGCAATTATGGGCCTAGACATGCAGGTGTTGGCTGGCGCAGTTGACCACTTCGGGGATGTAAGTAATATTCCGAAATGGGCATAGCTGATGCCCATACCTCTCAACCCCTAAGGGCAAATCCACTAGACAGGACATAAACCATTGAGGGAACAAATAGGGACCATACCTCTGAACTGTCCCTGATTTCCAGGGACGTCCCTGATTTCAACTCAATTTCTAACTCTGTCCCACTTAATCCCTCCTAAAACTAGTGACATTTGGAGGAAAGGTGGAGAATTACACATAATGAATAATGACAACAATTAAGAGTTATAAACTTCATTTACCTCAGAAAATGTGTATGAATTCATATGCTCTGAGTCTGTCAATGTGTCAGGTTAATAGCACCAATAATTTAAATATGTTCCTGATGTTATTATGCCGTGTCCCTGATTCAGTTTGTATTTTTCCCCACTTGTATGAGAGGTCTGATAGGGACAGAAAGCACATATTCCACTGACAACCTTAGAAAGATGATAGACTATTAGGTATGCAGTAGCATGACTCGGCTGAAGTATGTGGGTTCCAAAACCCAATTACTTGTTTGTATTGAAGAGTGTCATTTCCCATGTATTAGCCAGATGGGTGCAGATTGTAAGAGGAACACACCAATAATATGAATCAAACTCTGGACAGGCCGCGAATTCCATACAGTCAAATGGCATGCTGTCGCCTAATGGGCAGCCATTCCTGATACTGTAGGCATGTAATCCAATGTAATAGGCATCACAAGGTAATATCATAGTCCTCACTCCCACTCAGGGGTGTGAGTGTCAGATGCAAACACTAAATACAGTGCATTTGCAAGTGCGGGAGCAAGTGGGTGTAAGCCTGTTTGGCTGCCAGTATGCGAGTATTACACTGGTAAAGCAATGTAGAGGCTAACTTAGTGTAAGAAACTGCAACCAGAGGTTAGAATTGCTTAGCTCCATGCAAACCCATGCACATCCGCTCACAACTGCTTTAATGTGCCTTAATCACTCCGTATCCAATGGCCTTGTTCTGCCCAGCAACAAAATAAACGGCCTCTGCAAGGCTCGAAACCAGGACCTGCACACACAGCTATTGTGATTTACCACAAACATATCATCCAGCGCAGTCATTCAACAGTATAGGAAATGTATTCCATCATGTAGATGTATGTGTGAGTGTTTATGTCCAGATATAGATACATACATATATATAGATATATCGGGAACATCCCATGTGACAACAAAGCATTACAAAGGAATGAAAAGGGAAACACCAGCAATGCCTGTATTATGTAGTGCTGTTGTCCTATGTGATAACAAGACTCCCTCAGACTGACATGTTTCATTCATACACGCAATCATTTGTAAATTGGCCATATACATCACTCTGTGCATTTTATTTACATTAACACAACAGTTCCTGTCCATCATTATGTGAGAACAGTACTCTTGCAAGGTGCTGTGTGTGACATCATCATCATGATAAAGTTAAATGGGGTAACCATAGAGGGACTGGTAGTGTTGGGTGTACAATGGGGTCATCCGCAGTATGTGTATCTGGAACATTTAGGAGTCATGTGCATACTAGGATTGTGTGCTTGAGAGACAGGGGTGAGGACAACTGGAGTATGTTGTGATGCATATTAAAAGAGTTATATGTGTCCAGTGGACACGTGTGTGAAATGGACAGCTATGTATGGGGCAAATGTTGTTCTAGGAACTGATTGGCCTTTTGTTTCAGTAGGGTGAGAGTGGGATGTTGGGGAAGGAGAGTAGGTATGCTTGAGAAGGATAAGTAGCGTAGTATGACAGACAAGACAGCATACAGGGTCGGTATATGACACATGTGGGGGGATACACCTTGGACAGGGAGGGGAGTTCGGCAGTCACAAGCCCATGAGCCCCCAGATGGAAACAGGGGGATGGAGGTCCCCAGCCATGGGCAGCCACCACTGCACCAAAACAGCTGCAAAGGTGGCAGTGCTGGGGGCTGTCTAGGATGGCAGCCTCATCCTGTAAATGTGACACTCTGCCCTTGACCTGGTGTATCTGGCCTCAAAACCCCTTATTGAGCCCCCTATGCACCACGTCCGGAACTGTACGACAGCGGACATGTTCCTGTCTGGACCTGCTCCCAGGGGGGACAAGCCCCTTCCTCAGTGTGGTACCACCAGAAGGTGGTGCAGAGCCAACAGAGGTGGAAGTCCAAGGCTGGGCCCCAGATGTGCTGGTGCCCGGTGCCATGGCCAGCTGAAGTGGGGCAGGAGGTTCTGCCAGGACCTCCAAACCCATACAGCATATGGTGTTGCAGTTTAAACACAGATATGGCTTAATAAAAGTCAACAGCATTCAGGATTACTTATAACAGCATGCACAGATATGACCATCAACCCAACGCAACAGATGATATACATTTGCAGAGGGCGCACAACACATGCATATATACTGCATGACATCTGTACAAAGTGTAGAAGACTTGTGACTGCAGCTATGAACAGTGGCCCATTATTGGCATGTCACTGAGAACCCCAGACAGTGTCTGTCATACCACTGTTTCATGTGACATATGTCCAATTAGGGATGCAAAGGCAGTAACTCATCACTATCACCATGAACTGACTGCAATCCTCACACTATGCTCCTGCAGTTCACAGATGTGTGTTCAGTGAGTAACACAGGAAACAAATGGTTCCACACACTGACCAGTCCACAGATGGCCCTACAGATGGGGGTTCCTCAAAAACAGAGCACTGTCTTGTCAGTTTTAAAACATGCAAAATAGCCATTACCACACACAACCTGTTAAACAGGCAGTAGTCTCAATGAAGCATGGCTACACTTACATGCTGTAGTCATGTCTGGCACATCACCCTCCAGTCTTTAGGTCATTTCCCACTGTGTATGTTGTTTGAGGAACATCCAGATATCATCTGTGATGCTGTTTACCAAACACCAGATCCAGGTACCACTCACGGTGACTGTCATGGGCAAACACCAACATGATGTTCCTAGATATTGTACTGTGTTTTTTCATGTGATTGGCTATGGGAACATCATCACAGCTATTCCACATGCAATCAGCTAGGGGAGGACTGCAATAGGTGCAGAAGCCATCACCTGCTCATGACCATCACTTACAAAACACAAGCTGCTGCTGAGCAGGTGTACACCTCCACATCCACAAGAGAGTGTGTGGGAGGGAGGGACAGAGGCAAAGTGCATCAGGAAAGGGCTTGGAGACTAAAACCTAAGCATCATCTGTCACACACCTACCAGTACAGGGGCTCAAACCCCATGACTGACTAGTCATTACTATTACAAGTGCATGCAGTTACTCCATGTGCCACAAAGCTGACATGTTGGTGTGCTGTAAGAACATATATGTGTGCTGGTGAGCAACATCTGCAACAGAGATATAGTAGACATACATTAGGTGTAGCACACATGGCTGTCCACATGAACGGATGTCATTGTCAACACAACCACTCTCTTTAATGGACTCACATTGACACTCTTTGCCAGGCCCACAAATACACTTCCAAACTACTTAGTTTGCCACACTGCTGTAATGCACAGGTACTACATGCACCGCAGGGGATATCTGGAGGTTCTATGGGCTAGGGCATGTGAATGTGTTTGACATCTGTATGCCAATGGGAGTTATACTGGGAGTGACTGTGGTTGGGAGCATCATACCCCACATGCAGACACAAGGTGCCAGTACTGACATGCATGTGTGCATTGCTTCATGGGTGTGTAGTGGTTGTCTGTGCAAGATGGCTGTACAAGGCTGGGTGAGGGGCAATACTTGGCATCACGCCACCCGACAGTGGTGTGTAGTGTGCTACAGGGGTGTAGTGTCTGCAGTGTCCCACACAGATGGGTATTGTATGAACTGTCCTGACATCCAGGTTACCATTGTGTATGGTCATAGCTTTGCAATGCATGCCATGTCTGTGATGGATAGTCCTTGACATGGACATTGCCTGGGATGAGCATGCCCCACAGTAATGTACAGTGACATGTACAGCTGTACCTGGTTTGGCAGGCACATGTTGTGTACATAGACAGTTATCCTCTGATATGCCAATACTGGCCTGGTGTGGCAGGACCTGCTTATAGTCAGCAGGATGACCCTGCACTAGGATTGATAACATGATACAGGTATTCCCTAGTGTCAGTAGCATTGGTCCATACAGGGCACATGTGTAAGGCATTGTATGGCCTCTGTGGATCACATTTGATGGCACCACATATGTTGCAGGCATCCAGTGCGGAACATAGTGAAGACTCATTGCCCACAATTATGTGTCTATTGTACTGCTGTACAGGGTGCCATGCCCTCTGCAGCCCATTGCAATCACACCATGCCTACTATCTGTCATCAATGTGCAGGGTACTACCAACATAGCAAGATATTCTAGGCACGTGTGTTTCTGTATGACACATGGGTTCAGGACGTATTCCGGGTAATAGTAGGGTTGCATACTTTGTTCACCAGGCCTTTTGCCAGATGTAGGGGTATGGCTTGCCAACACAGTCCCTTGGCTGACTGACATCTGTACTCCTCATGAGGTGGACATTGTGAGATATAAGAAAGACACCATATAGGAAAACTACAAAATCCGCTTCCCAACATTTCCAGTGGTTAGACACTCACAGCCACCTCCATACAGGCTCTGACAGTCAAACACACATACACACCTGCCATGACTTGGAATAGAATCTCTATCTAACTAGTGTATCACACTACAGCACGCTCTACAGAGAATACTGGGTTACAGCACTCCTAGAGGTGTATTCCTAGGTGGGTGACTTCAGCAGGATTGCCAAAAGTGGTCATGTGAATTGTAAAGAGTGTGCATACTCTAAAAGGCATTGTTCTTGTCTCAGGCTGACAGAGACACACACACACACACACGGCCTCTCTTGGAATGGAACCCCTATCTAACTAGTTTATCACACTACAGAAATACGCAGTTACAGCACGCGCTATGGAGAATACTGGGTTACAGCAGTCCTAGAGGTGTATTTCTAGGTGGGTGACATCAGCAGGATTGCCAAAAGTGGTCATGTGAATTGTAAAGAGTGTGCATACTCTAAAAGCATCATTTCTTTCACAGGCAGGCACACACACAGTTGACCTGTCTGGGATTAGAATACCTACCAAACTAGTTTAACACGCTACAGCATTACGCAGTTACAACATGCGCCATGGAGATTACTGGGTTACAGCAGTCCCAGAGGTGTATTCATAGATGTGTGACATCAGCAGGATTGCCAAAGAAGGGCATTCCAAGTGTACTGCAGGCTGTACATGTCTGTTACCTGCGTGCACCCACTGCTTACTGTCATGAAAGCACATTTACACCTGCTTACAACTGTCTTATGCAGTCCTAATTGACAGTATCAACAAGGCTTGCAGGTCTTGAACCCTGGACCATGCACACTGAGGTCACTAGATGTACCAATAAGCCATCTGGGATGTTCACATGTTGCATGGAGTCTATAATGCACATCCTACTACAGGTATTCCACAGTACTGAAAACAAATGGGACAGTCCCTTTGTGTACATATGTACAGTACCCTTGAATGTACTGTACTCTGTGAAACAACAAAGACAAGTCTACATCTGTACAACTGTCATAACTACATATATATGCACCTACGGCATGTGTACACACACACACACATATATATATATATATATATATATATATATATATATATATATATATATATATATATGCATATACACAGACACAGCCATAGCTATATATATATATATATATATATATATATATATATATATATATATATATATATATATATATATATATATATATATATATGTGTATGTATATATATATATATATATATATATATATATATATATTTATTTATTTATTTATACGTCTGAATGCCCTTTGTGACACAGAAGGGTGCCAAAGGAACTGACGTGTACACAAAACAGAGGCATCTCTTGTGTTATAACATTTAAATCATAAGCAGTTCACCAGAGAAGGGATGGTTGTTGTGTATGTGGAGTTTGGGGTGGGGAACGATGGCTAATGTAATCTACCCGGGGGATTGTGGAGTTAGGGTGGGTGAATGATGGATATGGACCTACACCCCAGCGACCACTTCTGTGTCACTGCTCGACAGTGGCACAGGAAAATAACATACCCAACTGTAGTTGTGCTTGACTGTGTATTCTTTACCATTCTTATGTAATACTTTGTAGACACCAGTCACCACAGATGGCTACCAAAGTGTGCTAAAAGACATTAAACATGTGTATGCCTGGCTACAGGGTAGTCACAGACACAAATATGCACACACTTGCTAGTATTGTGCATACACATCTTGCCTTTGTGAAGGTAACTAGTAGAGTGGTATGCAGTCGGGGTATGTGCCACAGAACACATACAATTACCCTTACTTTGGTTCCACTTCTGAGCTGAGTGACATCACAGGACCAATTACTTGCAGTGGGGAGGGGGGAAGAGACAGGTTTAGCAGTTGACAAGGATAAAGGCAAGTGCAAAAGGAGGTATCTCTTCGGAATGCAGCAAAACCTGCTGTACTGACAGGATGCAGACACAAATACACACACACACAACCAAACTCAGCCATTTGCTCACACACACACACACACTCAGGCATTTGCTGACACACACACAAACACACTCAGCCATTTGCTGACACACACAAACACACACACACACACACACACAGTTGCTAGTGGTGGGATCAGAACTCCTGCCTCTCTACAGATTACTATTACAGTACTACGCAGTTACGAGATGCACCACAGAGATTACACATTCCAAGGCAGTTAGACTGCCCTTCTACAATTGAGGACAACAACAGGGAGACTGCCAGTCATGAAGTACATAGCTGTATACCTGTGTGTTTAAAGTAGGTGTCCATTACAACCTGTATGCACAAATAAGACATATCATCTGCAGGTTGGCCTGAGAGGTATAGTTGTGGCACAACAGGAACCCGAACTGGAGTATGGCCATCTGCGGAATGGAATACTATTATCACTATACAGGGTTACAGTGGGCATGCTCATACACTTAGTATCACAGGGCCGTTTGGGATGCAATATGACTACAACTACACAAGGTTATACTGGGCATGCTCATACACTTAGTAACAAAGGGCTTGTTGGATGCACTGACTCAAATTACACAAGGTGGCAGTGGGTATGCTCATACACTTAGTAGCACAGGGCTGTTTGGTATGCACTCCGATTCTAACCACTGAAGGACACAGTGTGCATGCTCTAACACTTACATGTACAGAACACATTGTAATGGACTCCTATTGTAAACACACAGGTTTACAACTAGGTACATCTTACATGTCAGTATATATGCACATCATACCGGTTTACTACCTGATACCTGTATGTGGCCCATAAATGATATATCTGTGTCTATGCTGTGTGATACACATACATACATGTACATGAAGTACTCACATATATATGTTACATATACATATTCATACATGTGTGGACGTGACAGACAATAGGTTACCTTTGTCGCACAGGCGGATGCTACCTACAGCATGTGTCACACACCTTGCTGCCCTGAAAGACATACATTGATAGCAGGTTGTGGACAGTGGCATTATATGTGGAACAGTGGCATGTGCAAGCATAATGTGTGAGCCACCTTGTGTAATGGTACTGAGGTGCAGGTGTCAAGCTGACCTCTTCCAGCTGTGTTAGTAGTCATTATTAGCAGGACTGCTACCCTAAGTACATCTCACATTGGTCATATACACAAGTTCTGCTGCTGTCCGTCACCTTACATGAGGCATTTGCTACCAAGCACATTAATGCCATGTGCAGTGATGTCATGGTACGGGTGGCAACTGCTAGACCAAAACAATGAGGCAATGTCCTGCTGTTATTATGAGGTTGTTCAGTGTCTGTCATTCCGGGCTGTCATGACCAAACAACGAGCCTTCAACACAGAGCACATGCATCCATGTTACACGTGTGTGTGGGGGTCTACTTCTATTCACTGACATCCCATTTCACTGAAACCCATTTCGCTGACAGCCCCATTTCATAGACAAAAGTAATCAGGGCAAAAACCTGGGATTTGCCCCCCTCCCCACTGTTGTGCGACTGTGGAGTTGTAATATATAGTTGGGAGGGTGTGGGGGGTGAAGCCCCCCACCTTGAAAGTTTGTCTATGAAATGAGCTGTCAGCAAAATGGGTTTCAGTGAAATGGGATGTCAGCGAATAGAAGTAGACCCGTGTGTGGATAATACCTAGGTCGCATTTACCCATATAGCCGCATTCCAAGGCAAATGTCCTACTCACAGAAGTAACACACTGACACCTACATGACAATTGCATTGGATGCTTATACTAACCAGTGCTAGATGTGTGGCTTTAGTAATCCATTTGCTCAATGTAGAACCTACAATGGGGAATACTGACATCTGTGCAGTGAGGAACACCTGGCTGAAGTCTCTATTGTGCACAATTGCACTACCGCCATATAACTCAAATCCAGACATGTGGGCCATAACAGTAGTATGGAATATTCCAGGTGGTGTTGTACACATATTCATAAAGGCTACTCACATGTAAAGACCACTACCCTGACATAACGCATCACAGATCAGTCAGGTACAGGTGACACTGGCAATTGCTGCATTCTAGGTTGTATCCTCATACACATCCACCACCTTGTTCCCAGACTACCAACACACATCCATATGTGGTATGACATAGTATGGTAGACCACCAGATAACCCTCAATTGGTGGACTATACCTAGGCCTACATAAACTGTGCAAAGTACCCATGTACAGACACAGCAGCATAATGTGTTATGCAATGCAGTAATACCACTGTTTGTAACCAGCTAAGTTGTACACATACCAGGGTCCCTCGGATGTTGTCAGCATTAACACGGTCGACTGTTGCTGTACAACAGTAAACAGCACCCTCATGGTTGGATATGACCTAACCGTACCTGCCCTGGATATGTACATTCCACACTCATACAACATAAATTACATTACCATAGCTTTCGTTTTCCTTTCTACATACAAGTGGCTACAGTCATTACACACATGCACATGGCAGATAGCATGCTAACAGTACATAAGGTTTGATATCTATGTTGACAGAGGTAATATCCCCTCTCTACTGGTCACCCATGACATCTATAATATCATACAACACCCCATGTGGCATGTATGTCTTTAGACATGTCCACCTAATGCAATGCCTACAAACATACCCAAATAACAAGATGATAGGACCTACACAAGGCCTGTATTGACAGACTCAGGGAAATACATCTCTGCTCTGTATGTTCCTGAGTAGTCACAGGTGATATGTTCATGACATGTACAGTCATGTGTGGCCACAGCTCCTACATATACCCCATGTCAACAATTGCAAGCCATGCATGCTGTGTGCTGTCTGGACATTAGCCTTAGTACCACAATAGCCAGTACATGCTGGGGTGAGATGTTTGCAAACCACAGACCTCACATGTGCTTCAATGAGTGTACTGCCTAGCTCTAACAGAGCACATTGCTGGCATTCTTCCAGTACACATGAAGTGTGTGTGACAAATATGATGTGCTCACTGTTGACCATTACAGTGCCCTGGCTTCACCATGGCACTGTCAAGTAACAGTTTGTAGGAGCATGACATGGGATAATGCTGTGTTTGTCATGCTGATATGTGCTGTTGTAATATATGTACACTTGGCTACTCGGTGAAAGTGGTGGTGTCCTACCAGTACATGAATACAACATCCATTATGGTGTAATGCTCGGCTATGTTTCACACAAGGCGTGAGGAAGGTGTGGAATGTATCCTCTTGACCTGCTAGTGCACGTACTGATGTAGACCGCATATGTGTGCATGTATTGATGTTTGTGTAGATTCCATGTGTGTGCAGTGTCTGATGTCTGAAGGTGACTGTTGTATTAGTACATCATGCTGTTGCAATACAGCCTCAACATTGCCAACTGTATATGGTGATATGCTCTAAGTACAGTAAGGCATACATGAGGTATGGACAGATGTTTGGACATGGCTACTAAGTGGTGGGGCTTCTTTGCAGATGAATGATTATTGAGGACAGCTCACTGGTGTGTTACAACCAGTCCTACAATAACCTGTGTACCTATCTAAGGTCAGGTTTTGTTAATTAAAGTGGAAGATAGACAATGTAGAATGCTGTAAGGGTGACACTGAAGGCAAACCTCATGACACCTGTAACAGTAATACTCCTCCTGTGCATATATTGTGCGTATATCAGCACAGTTGTCAAAGGAAAGAGTCAGTAAGCACAGTACCAGATGCGATGGTGCTATACTTCTGTAGTACCTATCATGAGATAGGCAGGTGTTTGATTCACAGTACTGGCACGTGTGGGTGTGTGTGTCCATATATGTCACGTATGGTTGGGAATACATCCCACATGTTATCACTCTCCTGAACACTGTTGCTGACACCAGTACAGAGTGAAGTGTAGAAAGAAATGCATAGGCGGGTGGTTAAACCTCACAGATGTAAAGTGCATGTATGTGTATGACATAGGCGTATATCTTTGTAAATGCCAGTGTGTGTGTGTGTGTGTGTGTGTGTGTGTGTGTGTGTGTGTGTGTGTGTGCGTGTGTGCGTGTGTGTGTGTGTGCGTGTGTGCGTGTGTGCGTGTGTGTGTGTGTGCAGCTGTCTGTGTGTATGGCTGTCTGGTTCCTGGAGTGAGGCTGTATTTTACCATAGTGAAATGTTAATGCCACCTCCCCCCATCCACTCAACGCAATCTAGCATCCCTGTTGATATCATCAATTACAAATGGGCATACTAACCACCTGTTAACATGTACACCCTGGGGTGTGACCTGTTGTTACATACATAGCCTACTGATGGAACCCCCTCCCCACATACACTCACTGCACTGTAGTATCCCTGTCGATGTCTTCGATCTCAGGCCATTCCAACTACCGGTACATGTGGAATCTCTGTGGCGTGTCTTATAATTGCGTAGTACTATAATGATAATAAGCACATAGCAGGGGTTCTCATCCAAACACTGGCAACTGTGTGTTGTGTGTGCGTGTGTGTGTGTGTCAGAGTGTGTGTTACTGTGTCTGTGAATCCCTGAGTGTGTGGGTGTGTCTGTGTTTGCATGCTGTCATGGCAGTGGGTATTACTGCTTCCCAATGAGAAGCCACTATTTCCACTGGCCTTTACCCTTGTCATCTAAAATACCACTCTTTTACCTACTCCGCACTCCAGGTAACTATACCTGTGATGTCACCCACTATGGATGCGATGCCTCTGAACACAGTAGCTTACTACACAGCTATCATGCTCTTGGATCATTAGAACAGTAAACATAATCGAAACATGGAAGAATATAACTGTGATGTGGAAGCTACAAAGTGCATGCAGGTATTGTCTTACTGACCTGTGGGTAGTCAACATATACATATGGGACACCTGCAAACACCGACATCCCCAGGCACATGCAACTACACCTGAAAGAGGAAGGCAGAACGTCAAGCTCAACATGCTGTTAGTGTTGTTACACATGATACATGCTGTCAAACATACAAAATGCATTCTAAAACTGCAATACATGGTATGTCTGCTGCCTGTCAGCACTACTTAACAATATTAATCTACAATTGTCTACCTAGTATGTTCACAGTGTGCATCAGGACATATGAACACGCCCCTGCACAGATGGTGTGGATGACAGGGATGTGGCACAGGCATCATCCTATGCACAGGGTGATAATGTTTACCAGAGGACTAGGCTGTGCCATTGGATGACATCATGTGTGTGTGTGTGTGTGTGTGTGTGTTAGGGCCTGTGATATCATTGGACATGTGTGGATGTTACGTATGTGTGTGTTGAGGTGCCCTACATTTGTTTCCAGTGTGTGTGTGTGTGTGTGTGTGTGTGTGTGTGTGTGTGTGTGTGTGTGTGTGTGTGTGTGTGTGGTCTGGCATGTGGCTGGCCTACACAGGGGTATTATTGACAGCTGCAGACTGTACAAGCCAGGTTTCACAGTTCACGGTGTCCGGCCATGGCCATGTGACCTGCACCAGCCAGGGTTGCACAGGCACTACCAGGCAGAGGTCCAGATTGGGTACCGTCTGATGATACATGCCCACTGGAATCATGCCCCTGTTGGGACCTCCAGGACCACGTGCACATGATCTGCTGAGTCCTGGTGTGGACTGCACATCACCAGCTGCACTGCTGCTGCTACTATTATGGGAGCGGGCATGTGCAGTAGCATGTTCAAGTAGACCTTCACCTGGTGATGTAGCTGACCTACGTCCATGTGCCTGACACCTCATTCCTACCAGATGTTCCAGCACAGACATTCCACGCTCGAGGATTGACATGCCCTGGTCAAGGACTCCCACAATGTCACCCAATCGTCTATCCGAAACATCTGCAAGATGATGGCGAGCATTTGCAAGTGCCTGGATGTTGTCCGTTAATGAACGGACAGCAGCCCTCAGAATTTTCAGACCTTCTCTGCTGTGCCATTCAGTGCATGCCTTGCCTCCATTACAGCCCAAAACCTGCATCTGGTGACTCCAGCTGATGTGCTTTATCTCGCAGGGGCATGTTGGCCAGTGGTCCTCCTAAGAACAGTGCTGGGCACATGCTTATGTGGAACATCACCAGTCTGTTGACTGGGATTATGGTGTGCAGGCACACCTTCCATAGTCACCACACATCCCTGTTCCATACTACCACCCGCCAACTGTCCTTCCTCTATGGCCGGTGGTGATGGGGTAAGTGCAGGCAGGGAACTGTGTGCGAGGATGAGGGGGAGACAGGTGGAATGGCAACCAATGGCACAGATTCAGCCCCTGACAACCATGCCTGTGCCTCAATCATACTATCATCATCACTGCTAGAGTCGATGGGGACACTAACATCAGGTGGACCGCAAGAGTGCAACGCACCTACATCAACACCTATGAGGGGAAGACAAGAACTGTACATTACAAATTATACCAGAAACACACACACACACAGACAGACAGACACACACACAGACAGACAGATGGAGACACACAGACAGACTGATGGAGACACACAGACAGACTGATGGAGACACACAGACAGACAGATGGAGACACACACAGACAGATGGAGACACGCAGACAGACAGACAGAGACACACACAGACAGACAGAGATACACACAGGCACAGACAGAGACACACACACCCGCACACACAGAGACACACAGACACACACACACACACACACTCACAGACACACACACAGACACATACACAATGCACACACACAGAGACACACACACACACACATGCACACAGACACACACACACACACAGACACACACACACACAGACACACACACAGACGCACACACAGACAGACACACACACACACAGACACACACAGACACACACACACATACACACACACAGACACATACAGACACACACACACACAGACACACACAGACACACACACACACAGACACACACAGACACACACACACACACTCACAGACACACACAGTTACACACACACACACAGAAACACACACACAGAGACACACACACACACACACACAGACACACACACACACAGAGACACACACACAGACACACACACACAGACACACACCCACAGACACACACACAGACACACACATACACACACACGCACACACACACACACGCACACACGCACACACGCACACACACAGACACACACAGACACACACACAGACACACACACACAGACACACACACACACACAGACACACACAGATATACACACTACATGCAGGTGATATGGCAGATGACATTTAGCTTAGAGAATTATAGTTTCAGCTTAGGCAGTTATAGTGGTAGTTGTCATACATCCCTGAGTTGCACACAACAGCATGCATGTGTTATAACAGACGGCATGCACCTTACACAACTATAATGGTGGTTAGCATATATACCTGTATTGCACTATTTCTGTTAGTAGCCTATGCCCCACACCTGCAACACAATGCATGCACTTTGCACCATTGCACCGCACTGCCATGATGTGTGCAACATACACCACATGTTAACAGACCATCGCTGACCTTGGTACATCTGCCACTGATGCTTTGTGTTGGCCACCGCCCCTGTGTGTGAGGACATGAGCAGTAGGGTATGTTGACTGCATACTATGTTTTCCTGAGCCCTAGCTTGCATATCTCCCCCAAAGCAGTGCATGTCTCTTCAACATTATTTCGCCTACTCTTCAGCTGAGTGTAGACATTGTGCATGTGGCTGTACACACATGTTTGTCATGGCTGTCCCTACTTTGCAATGATGCCACAGACCAGCACAGGTTTACAGTACACTGGACTGTTGTGTTGCGTATGACCTTGCCAATCACATGTAGTATGACATGTCTTCTGTTGACGTGTTGAATGACATGCATACATGTGTACCACAATGGTGTCCTTTCCAATCTACAGTACGGTAATGGTGCCCCAATGCAGGGATGTGTTACACTAACATGGGCCTTCAGCTGATGCAATGTTGTCTGTACACCCTAGAAATATGCAGAGACATACTGCATATTGAGCTGATGTGCATAGCCATTGCAGGGCATCATGCGGCTTCACAATTGCTATACAGTGTGAGCTACTGACACAGTTCATAGCCATGACTATGTTCACATACAATACATATCTAATGTGGAATGTGACCCACGTCAGTGAGGTGTATACACAATAAACCCTAATGTGGAATGTGTGACACAGGTCACAGAAGGGTATACGGATGACGCCCCTGCACATCTGCAACCATATTACCGATACTTGGCAACTATGCCCACAAATGGCTAACTTACAAGTACTCTATGTCCCACATGCCATCTGTGTACCTCACACACATGAGGAGCAGGCATGACAGTGATGTCTGACACCAACAAGGTGAATGTACTGTATCTGTGGCTTGATGTGGATGTATGTGTATGTTGTGCAACACATGTATGTATTTGGATACTTTATAGCTGAATGCTTCCATGTCGTGACACACTCAAGATGTTCAAGACATGTTATGTGGTAGTTTCATGTTATGCCTACACAAGCTGTGCACAGGCCTGTACGATGTTTAGTGTTTCACATCTGCAATATCACCATTACACAAAGGCCATAGTTGTATTGTGTCGAGCCAATGTACAACAGGGTGTACACAGATGTACATCACTTCTACTGTGTGTGTTGCTTCATGGCTCTGGCCATCCTCCATGGCCATGTGAATACATGTTCAGTCCGTATACATGTTCAGTCCAATGGTTGTGATGGCCATCTTATTTCACATGTCAGTGTTATAAACAGGCACAGCAGGAAACCATAAAATATGACGAAAAATAAATACTGTCACACCAATACGGAATAAAATAAAGAAAAAACCTTTAATGTGAGTGCTTTCGGCAAGCACATTAACTTGCCTTCTTCAGACAAACAGTTATAAAACAGTTTTGGTTCTCCCTATATACTATTCAGCTGAGTAAATTGATGAGTCAGCCTACTTAACAAGCAGGAAAATTTTAAAGTAGCCTCGCCACACAACATAAAATAAACCATAAGTTGCTATATAAATCTTATTCTCATAAAGGAATATGTCAGACACCAATAAATATTATAAACACATAACAATATTTCAACAAAATTACCAAGTTATTAACAAAAAACTATGAACTTAAACAATGTATAAATATATATATGTGTATATATATATATATATATATATATATATATATATATATATATATATATATATATATATATGAGTATAAAAATATGGTAAGTGAAACCATAAATAAAAATTAACATAAACAATAAATCCAAAAATCTATCTAAATGAACCAGAAATGTATATGTATGTGTAAACCCTTTAATGTCATCGTTTAAGGGCCAAATATCTCAACATACATTTGATAGAAAGGCTCTCATTCAAACCCGGAAAGACTTGTGCTCTAGTCTTAATCTGCCATATAAGCTCATCAATTTCCAAAAGGACTTGCCATGGTCCTCCCCTAATATCAATGCTCCTATGTTGTAAAACTGCAAATTTGAAAGCATGATCAGGATAGTCTAAAATGTGTTTGGCCAGTGCATTGTTAGAGTCATTCCTACTTATAGCATAACAATGTTCATAAATACGTTGTTTTAGTTTCCTTTCCGTTTTGCCAATGTAGAATGCATCACATGAATTGCACAAAGACACATATATAACACCTTTAGACTCACAATTATATCTATAATTCATTTTGTACATCTTGTTATTGATGAAAATTTGCTTGGTCACAAAAATATGTTTACAGTATGAACATGAACCACACTTAAACATTCCTTTAGTTCTATGTGTACTGTCTCTTTTCCTCTCTAAGAGCGATTTTAAATTCTGGCCTCGCCTATAAGTCATTTTAGGCCTAACCCCTAGTGCTTTAGATAACTTTTCATCACCTTTAATTATATTCCAGTTCTTGTTAAGAACTTCTCTAATAGCCGAGTGGTCAAGTGAATATGTACAAAGAAAATTAACTTGATGGACTATAAAGTCATCAGACATGTTAGTTGACAGCTCACCAAGAAAGCCTTCATGGTAACTCAAATTTTTAACAGGGGTGCCAACTAGATCAGATAGCAACGGTGTTAAATGCCCCATACTCCTTTTGTTTATGATTTCATTTTTAATATTTGAAACTAGGGTAGAAGGATACCCTCTATTCAGAAACATTTTTTCTAGCAAGTCACATTCATGGTTGAAATCGGTTTCATCAGAAACCATACGGGCATCTCTAACCATCTGCCCCTTAACTACTGCCTTCTTCTGATGGTAAGGGTGACTGCTAGAAAAATGTAAAAAGGTATCTGAGTAAGTTGGTTTACGATATATCAAACTCTTATACCTATGGTTATAATCATCTCTAGTGAGCTGTATGTCAAGGTAATTGATCATTTTTTCCCCTATAGTGTAAGTAAATTCCAAAAAATTGGTAGTCTGAGTGATGTTATTAATGAAAGAAGGAAAAAGAGAAAGATCACCTTTCCAAATACAGAACATGTCATCCTGGTATCTGGTATACCGGGATACATGATTCTGAAAAAATGAATCTTTAAACATAAAATTGTGTTCCCAGAATGCCATAATGGCATTCGCAAAACTACTGCCACAGGGGGAACCCATAGCTACCCCCGACTTCTGTAAGAAAATTTGGCCTTCAAAAACCATAAAGTTGTTATTCAGGATAATTTCTAAAAGTGTATCAACTAAATTAATGGTATCACCATTTACTTTTTTCATAATTAAGAATTCCCTAGTCCATTCAATACCTAACTGCTGGGGAATAACGTATATAAATCTTTGATGTCAATTGTTAAAAAATGAGCATTAGGCTGAAACTCAAGGTTATTAATTTGGCTAAGAAACCCCCACAAATCCTTACAGATTTGTGTTTCACTGCCAATATGTGGTTTTAAGACACTATCAATATATTTGGCACACCCGTATGTAATTGATCCCCGACCGTCAACTATTGGTCTAAATGGGGGATCAATTAAAGATTTATGAATTTTGGGGGTGCCAAATAATGCTGGTGTTTTAGGGGCTAACATTATAAGGTAATGGTATAGGTCAATGTCAATAAGGCCCTCCAAAAATAGATCCTCCAGGACCCCTTTAACCTTTCTATGTGCCCCATTAACCTCATTTAATGTTACCCATGTATATGTGGCAGTATTGAGGTGTTTGACCATACTATCAACATACATATCATGTTACATAAACACAAGGCCACCACCTTTATTGGGCTTCATGACCCTAATATTACAATCGTTCAGCAAATTTAAGTAATCAAATTCACAATTACTAATGTTGTTACTCATATTTTTAAAATGCTGACAATTTTTGATAGCCCAAAAATCTATCTCACACATTTTTTCAAAAACACTCATGTCTGGATGAATAAGTGGGTTAAATACACTAGAAACCCTTAAAGAACTGACCATACTAGTGCTGCTACCCATAAGCAGATTGAGGTTAAGTTTACGGACAGATAACTTAAGGTCTATAATAGTTTTAGCAATATCCATGTGTCTCCCGGGGACATAGGTTAGGCAGCTAGATAGAAAATCGACAATTTCTTGATCCACATCCAAGGAGGTGTAATTATATATGTTAAAGTCACCATCTGAGCTTGCTGAATGATTGTAATATTAGGGTCATGAAGCCCGATAAAGGTGGTGGCCTTGTGTTTATGCAACATGATATGTGTGTTGATAGTATGGTCAAACACCTCAATACTGCCACATATACACGGGTAACATTAAATGAGGTTAATGGGGCACATAGAAAGGTTAAAGGGGTCCTGGAGGATCTATTTTTGGAGGGCCTTATTGACATTGACCTATCCCATTACCTTATAATGTTAGCCCCTAAAACACCAGCATTATTTGGCACCCCCAAAATTCATAAATCTTTAATTGATCCCCCATTTAGACCAATAGTTGACGGTCGGGGATCAATTACATACGGGTGTGCCAAATATATTGATAGTGTCTTAAAACCACATATTGGCCATGAAACACAAATCTGTAAGGATTTGTGGGGGTTTCTTAGCCATATTAATAACCTTGAGTTTCAGCCTAATGCTCATTTTTTAACAATTGACATCAAAGATTTATATACGGTTAATCCCAAGCAGTTAGGTATTGAATGGACTAGGGAATTCTTAATTATGAAAAAAGTAAATGGTGATACCATTAATTTAGTTGAGACACTTTTAGAAATTGTCCTGAGTAACAACTTTATGGTTTTTGAAGGCCAATTTTTCTTACAGAAGTCGGGGGTAGCTATGGGTTCCCCCTGTGGCAGTAGTTTTGCGAATGCCATTATGGCATTCTGGGAACACAATTTTTTGTTTAAAGATTCATTTTTTCAGAATAATGTATCCCGGTATACCAGATACCAGGATGACATGTTCTGTATTTGGAAAGGTGATCTTTCTCTTATTCCTTCTTTCATTAATAACATCACTCAGACTACCAATTTTTTGGAATTTACTTACACTATAGGGGAAAAAACGATCAATTACCTTGACATACAGCTCACTAGAGATGATTATAACCATAGGTATAAGAGTTTGATATATCGTAAACCATCTTACTCAGATACCTTTTTACATTTTTGTAGCAGTCACCCTTGCCATCAGAAGAAGGCAGTAGTTAAGGGGCAGATGGTTAGAGCTGCCCGTATGGTTTCTGATGAAACCGATTTCAACCATGAATGTGACTTGTTAGAAAAAATGTTTCTGAATAGAGGGTATCCTTCTAACTTAGTTTCAAATATTAAAAATGAAATCATAAACAAAAGGAGTATGGGACATTTTACACCATTGCTATCTGATCTAGTTGGCACCCCTGTTAAAAATTTGAGTTACCATGAAGGCTTTCTTGGTGAGCAGTCAACTAACATGTCTGACGACATTACAGTCCATCAAGTTAGTTTTCTTTGTACATATTCACTCGACCACTCGGCTATTAGAGAAGTTCTTAACAAGAACTGGAATATAATTAAAGGTGATGAAAAGTTATCTAAAGCACTAGGGGTTAGGCCTAAAATAACTTATAGGCGAGGCCAGAATTTAAAATCGCTCCTAGAGAGGAAAAGAGACAGTACACATTGAACTAAAGGAATGCTTAAGTGTGGTTCATGTTCATACTGTAAACATATTTTTGTGACCAAGCAAATTTTCATCAATAACAAGATGTACAAAATGAATTATAGATATAATTGTGAGTCTAAAGGTGTTATATATGTGTCTTTGTGCAATTCATGCGATGCATTCTACATTGGCAAAACGGAAAGGAAACCAAAAGAACGTATTTATGAACATTGTTATGCTATAAGTAGGAATGACTCTAACAATGCACTGGCCAAACACATTTTAGACTATCCTGATCATGCTTTCAAATTTGCAGTTTTACAACATAGGAGCATTGATATTAGGGGAGGACCATGGCAAGTCCTTTTGGAAATTGATGAGCTTATATGGCAGATTAAGACTAGAGCACAAGTCTTTCCGGGTTTGAATGAGAGCCTTTCTATCAAATGTATGTTGAGATATGTGGCCCTTAAACGATGACATTAAAGGGTTTACACATACATATACATTTCTGGTTCATTTAGATAGGTTTTTGGATTTATTGTTTATGTTAATTTTTATTTATGATTTCACTTACCTTATTTTTATACTCATATATATATATATATATATATATATATATATATATATATATATATTTATACATTGTTTAAGTTCATAGTTTTTAGTTAATAACTTGGTAATTTTGTTGAAATATTATGTGTTTATCATATTTATTGGTGTCTGACATATTCCTTTATGAGAATAAGATTTATATAGCAACGTATGGTTTATTTTATGTTGTGCGGCGAGGCTACTTTAAAATTTTCCTGCTTGTTAAGTAGGCTGACTCATCAATTTACTCAGCTGAATAGTATATAAGGAGAACCAGAACTGTTTTATAACTGTTTGTCTGAAGAGGGCAAGTTAATGTGCTTGCCGAAAGCGCTCACATTAAAGTTTTTTCTTTATTTGATTCCGTATTGGTGTGACAGTATTTATTTTTTGCCGGCTTTTATGGTTTCCTGCTGTGCCTGTTTTTACCAGTTTTAGTTTTCTTTTGTGACATGTCAGTGTTATCCCATATTACATACACCCATAGATGTCATATGCTCCACTGAGGACAGAGTTATGTAGTTAAAGGGTGGTATGTGAGACATGTTTTGTAGGATAGTTGAGCAGTGTTGCAGTCAGCCCACTACATGTCATGGCCATATCTGATAGCACATGACATTGTGTGACATTCATAGCAAGGGTATACTCCACAAGAGTGTATCCTGTGGGCCGGTCATACTCCAGCTCCAACACATTTAGAGTGTGTGCACACATATGCTCTCTGTACAGTACTGTTCATATTCCCAACGTGTGTAATGCTGATATGTAGTATCTGTCCCTACAGTGGAACACACCTGCATCATTGTATTCACTGTTGTCCACACATCTGGCAATGACAGTTTGGAAGGTTTAGTGTAGGTGTTTCATATAGTCTTCAATTGTTTCACATGGGTAAAGAGTGTGATGCATTGCAGGGCTGACCAGTGTCCATTAACAGGACCACCATACATTATGTGTACGTGTATTATGGCAGATAGCATGCAATTAATACGTTTTGTGCATAATCAAGCCTGGTAAATAATAACAATCTCACCTGACACAGGCTGCTGTCACTGCAAAATGCCACAGGTACCTAGACAGGAGTGTCACAGCAGTAAGATCATTATCCACACCTGTGCGATAGCAACAGGATGCAATGTCCATGTTAGCACATAAACCAGTACAATACACTATAGTATTGAGTATGCACATCTGTGCATACATAGAGTAGCAGACTATAGCATGTGGCATGTGTGCATACATGCCTTGCATATGATGTTACATTACATATTGCACAGTAACACATGTTACTATGTGATAAATAGTTGTGTTTTATGTGCAGTAGTGGCTTGCCAGGCAACTCCAGGCTCAGTGGTTGAGAGACACTCACCTCCACAATACCAGCTAAAGCTTGTGGATGGAGGTTTGCTAGTGTCCCCAGATTGGCCAGTAGCTCCTCGGTATGTGTGAGTGGGGGCTGGTTGAGTGGCCCCCCACCTGTTGTACCTTGTTCCCTGGTGATTGCATTAGCATGCTGTTTTGCCCGTCTTATCAGGTCATGCAGTGTTGGTGCACCTGCTGATAGGTGCAATTGTGACCACCAACATCATTTACCCTCCTGCAGAGTTCCTCCCACAGGGCATCTCACTGCTGTGCACCCTGTGGCAGATGGCTTTAGAGCGTTGTGTAGTTGTTGAGGAGATATGGGATGAGGGCCTCATCTTCCAAGCGGCTGTATGCTGGCAGTCTGCTAAGTGGCATACCTGGAAGACATAATGATGGAGACAGGTCACAGTAACTCACAGAGAAGTACAGCTGAACATACATATGTATCACATTTATTAAGATTACAAATACGTTTTTGTAAATCTGCATGACACTAACACCACTGACATGTATAAGTCACACACATTTGACACCTACTGGTGATGTGATGTTATCACCATATATGTGTGTGTCATGTGATGACATTGCTCATACACCATGTGGATGTTGTCTTGATGTGGGCATGTCTGTTTGCCTGTAGCGGTGTCTTTATCTATCAGCACATGCCTGGATGTGTTCACATTAAAGCAATCAACCTTAATGCTGTGTATATGTCACATATATAGTCACACACAGCCATTAGGGACATGACCGGTGACCATGCAGACTTGCAGTCATGTATGTGTTTTGCCATATACAACTACATGGCACTGTACAGCTGTGTAGCATCCTGCCATGTATTGCCTGTGTTACACATGTGTAACACATGGGACAATAGCTAGCCTGATGGTATTTGCAGTGTTGGATATCAACTATAGTGTGTATGGTCATAGTGATCTAGTAGGCTGTATGCCCTGGGCCATTTATGAGCCTAGGCAGACAGGTTACCTAGCTGTAGGCAACAGACAGGTAAGTTTCAGTGGCCAGTTCAAGCAGTGCCACAGAACTGATACACATGGTTACTGATATATTTGGCATTCAGTCATCACACCATGTCACAGAGAGGGGCGATGTGCAGCTTCGCTGGACAGGGATGCATAGTATGGCAAGAGTATGTTATGTGTATGGAACAGAGATCTGTCAGGCATGTTGTGATAGAAACTAGAAAGGTGGATGTCCATGATGTATGTGTTTATTTGGTATCAGGATGTGTTAAGTGTAGCATGTCAAACACCTTTGGGTTGGACATGGCTTTATTCAGGGTAGGCTGCATGCTACATAGTGCAGCTAGGGATTGGGAAGGGCAGTGTAGGCCATCTACACATGGGCAATAACCTTTAAAGGAAATATGTGCTCTATTATGGGTCACATGGGTCTTGACTATGGCTGAGCAGTTATCTCTATATTCCTGGATGGCACCCTGTCATGATTAGTGGTGCCACATATGACTACCTGTCTTTTGTGGTGACGTAACTATCAAAGGGAAGTACTGTCCAGCTGCATCCAATACACACAGTTGCCATTATGTTGATTGCTACCTAAGTGGTAGTTAATGGGTACAGGGTTTGTAACATAGAGGATGACAATGCAATACTTAGCTGTCAGACTGTGACCATACATCACACACCACACATCCGACACACTAAGGCCCTTCTGTATGTTGAACGCAGCACACATTGAGTCAACTATTGCTCCTAGCTCATAGTCATTTGCAAACATCAACAGGCTAATGCCTTCTGTGTTAGTCTGTGTGGTATAGATAACAAAGAGGGGGAGTACCAGGAATGAACCCTGTATTACTGTGGCTGGCACTGGTTTGATTTGTGTGTATTAGTCAGACACCTTCTGTAGTGTTTGTTCTGCCAGCAGTCCAGTTGCCAACCACTCCTGTGGCATAGGAATATACACCTACTTTACTGAGTGTCACTGGAACACAGTATGGGTGATGGTGTCCTACGACCTGGCAAGGTCATGATATGCAGTGTAAATCAACCTTACTGTCATCTACATCTGTACCAAGTACATCAATTACATTGACCATGGTTCATGGCTGTACAGACAAGACTCAGCAGGGTAGTTGTGCACTATGTCCCAGTATCAATGGTGTCTCCCCCTTTGTGGGGTGTGATAACTGTTGCTTTGCACCATTCAGTGTGTACACAGCCTGACATAGAGCTATGATTGAACATGATGTGTTTGTGGATAGCTTAATGTTCTTACATTTGTGTAGGATACACCCTGGGATGTTGACAGGTCCCATGAAAGCTGTATGTATGGCTTTAGAGAGTGCAGCTTGTACCTTCATAGTCGTTAGTACAGGGGCCCTGTAGTGTACATGGATATATCACTAAGTGTATCTGTTGGGAGTGGAGGGAGGTGGGAGTGGATTTAGGTTCTCCGAGACCCTATCTGGGTGAATGGGTGCTATTTCTGTAGATGCAATACTTCCTATGCCATAGTGCTGTGCAGCATGGCAGGTCTTGTTGTTGCCATTACAATTAATGACACAGCTATATAATGCTCTGTGCTTGGCCTCATAATATGTGGCTGATTAGTTTCGCAGTAGCTTTGCGTGGTTTTATATGGTGTATCTGCATCTTACTGAGGCTGACCAGGGATCACCTACACTCATGTGTGTTCTCTCTTGCAACAGTTACCACCTTCTGCGGTACAGTTTAAAACATGGTACCACCAGTTTGCCTACTTGTTTGTGTTGGGTTGAATCCTGGTTCTGTTTCAATGGCACAATCACTGCACATATGTGACTGCTTAAGGTTCATTTGTGTAGGATTCAGCATTTGCACATGCATTGTCCATTTGCATGGGTGCCATGGCACTCACCACTCTGCTCTTAGGAAACATAACATTGGCATTGGAGATTAATTATGTGTAGCATACTGTTAGCCCTGTTTGTGTGACTGCTGTGATCCAAGTCAGTGGGGTCAATGGAATCCAACATACACTGAGCACAGGTGTTGGTACATGAGGAGTCTTCCCAGTTCATAATGGAATAGTTGAGTGTAGCCATTATTATGGTTCTGTCTCAGACCTAATCTTCCCCATTACAGCACATTATGACAGTTGGAATGTCCAAAGCCTGGTGGGTGATCTGTCTCAAGGTGCATTTTGAATTCTACTTTGGCACAAAGGTAGTTGCTCAGCATAATGCATCTGATGTTATGCAAGTGCAATTAGTGAGGGTATATACATATTCTGCAGGAATATGGACACACCTGCAGCCTGTGTGTTCCCATAAAGAATAATGGGCAAGAGGTGAGGTATGTGTTATAACATGGTCATGCAGGGGTGCTCTCCAGAGCATTGAAACATGTCTCAGCCACTGCACAGATATGTTCTCCATGTTAGGGATTGACATATGTGTGTCCGTATGGTATTTCTGACATGTATCATTGTGTAGCGAGACCCACAGTTTATTGCTTGACTGTCCGTGTAATAGCAGTGGACCCTCACTTGAACCGTGCATGAAGGCACTATAGGGGAAGCATGAGCCCTAGGCAATATCCAGATTCCCAGGGGTGACAGGTGCAGGCCCTGTCTGGCAAAGCATCATGGTCTGTCAACCATGTTATCCCAGGACAACAGATACTGGATACCCTGTGACATGCACCACTACACTACCTGCATGGGCTAGAAGATCTGACAGTTCCTACATGTGTTTCCATGCAGACCAGGCTACTGCATCACAGGTCCTGCACAACAACATGGAATATGCCAGAGCCATGTGTATAGTTCAGAAGGTAGTCTGAGTGTATGAGTATGTGGATAGTCATGGCAGACAGGCAGCTGACAGTATGTATGCCCTCGTATAGGTGTGTATGTAACATAGTGCTAGAGTTTGCATTCACAAATGAGTACTGTTGAGCATGTTTCCAGTCATGTGTTCAGAGGTGTGGCACAATTATGCAAACTATGTCATACAGTTTGTGTATTTCAGTGTCTGTCTCTTCCTGCTTGAGGTGGGTCACTTGTTTGGCCCGATACTTAGACACGTCTGTGAATGTGTGTGATTTCCGGTAGTACGTGTGGGTGTCCTTACTGTGTTCTGGTAAGGGTATGTGTTGGTTGTGTTGATGAGCTGCATGTGTTAACCTACACCTCATGACTGTCCAGTCCAGTCATGGCTGTAGACTGGGCTGCATTCCAGCTTACCCCTGTAGCTGCATCCCAAACAATGTGTGGGGTGTGGTGTTAGGTGATTCTGGCAGTGTACATGGCATAGAGATTACATTTCCCCAGGATGGCCACATGCACAAAACTGACATTATGAAACACCAGTAGCTGACTAGTGGACATGCCTGTATGAGCAGTCAGTACTACAAGTACCAAGTACTGTATTTAGTTTATGTATTGCCTATGAAGATGTTTTAGACAGTGATGCTCACATGTAAATATTTGTGTTATGGCCATGACAACACTGGATATTATGGAAACATTGTAGCTACCTTTAGCAGCAATCCTCCTCTGAGGAGCACATCACATCCTGTTAGTTGATTACAGATGATGCAAGCGTCTAAAGGTCTGTTTCCTTCTCTGGGTATATACTCACATATCCACCAGGACCATGAGCTCTGTTGGTCACAGATACCCACTCTCCAAACAGAGTCATGTATCAATAGACTTTGCTGCCACTATCAACGTGATCAGGATATAATCAAATAATGTGAGCCATCACCTATGATGCAGCTATTACACATGGGCAGCTGTCTCCTACTACTTACACTCCTACTGCAGATTTTACACTGGAGTTAAAGATGATATTCAACCTGTTTCATTACCAGTACTCTGCACTACCTTAAATACAGTATGTGCAGGTGGCTGTTAGGTTGGCAGTGTGAGGTTGGGCTACACAAACCAGGTAGTTCAACCAGTGTGTCTGTACTCTCAATATCCACTCTATGTAGGAGTGCACATTTCCATTTGGCCCAGCCCTGTAACAAGGGTCACTACACATTTGCATAACATATACACATGCACAGCTGTTATTGCTTGCAAATGATGGTAGAGAGGTGGATATTACATGCGTTATGTGCATGGATAGTTACCTGGCTCTTCCAATTATCTTTGCTATCATGCTGCTAACTTGTCAGATGAATAGTAATGCTATGTATCCTGTCATTGAGTATTGTAATTGCCAATAGACATAACTACTGTTTGCATAACATAACAGAACTGCTATGTAGAATAGAATATAGATCTGCCTAGAATACTGTACATTACACAGTTATTGGCACAATATCCCACAATGCACACCATATTTGCATGATAAGCCCAACTTTAACATGTTCATCTTACTTATACACCCATACATATGTCAGCTGTTACAATATATCAGCATATACTATCCCCTGTTATAGCACATACTTGTTCGACCAGTCCTGACACTGACAGTGGCTGGAAGCAAATTGGTGGGTTCCAAGCCCATATCATCCCTTGTGGTGTATGCAGAGTGTGCTGTGTGACTTACAGCAGTACACACATAGAATGCTACAAGCATTACTACTGCTCAACAATACATCACTACAAGATAGCTATTTCCACTATATGCATTGATTACACTGTAATTCTTACAGTACAGGTACTACATACACAGACATACTACATGCTATGCATACCATCTTAGTAATTGGAGGTGTTATTAATTAGTGTAATACTCATTTTTGGTTCATCTTTCAGTGTTTTGTACTGTCCTACAGGTAGATGCAGATGGTTTGAATGTGCGACAAGGCAACCTTATATAGTTACAGATCAGTAACATGTGCTATCTCGATGACCAATTGGTGTTCCTATGTAGCTAATTACGTGCACATCAGCTGCGCTGCTTCTGCCTTAGCCAATATCATGGCTACAGTGGAGTATAACTGAGTACTCCACTTGGGTGTTGTCCCTTTGCCTTACTTGTGAGGAAGACAGCATGGAAGTTTTGTTTGGAATCTACACCTTGGATCAACTTATTCACACTCCCACCAGGGGCAGCAATATCCTAGACCTGGTCATTACCAACATGAGAAACCGGTGTTCCACACCAAAGGTCAATTCCTCGTTGGTCAGATCCGACCACCAGCTAATCAGCCTAGACATCAACATTCCACCCCCACCCCCAATTAGGGAAACCATCGTAAAAAACTTCTCCAAAGCCATCTTCACACTTCTTAAGACAGAAGTGGCAAACTTCATGACACCCATGCAGACGGACAATAGAGGTATGACTGCTGAATCCTACACAAATGCACTTTATAAGCACTTACACGTGTGCATGGATCATGCTATCCCTAATAGAACCAAGATGTTATCCTCCAAAAAAAAGGAAGCCAATCTGGTTGTCCTCTGCCATAAACAAACTCTACAACAGAAGAAAGAAACTGTTGCAAAAAAGAGTAAAATCCCATGACTGGAGGAACTCCCTGGTCAACCTCAGTAAGAAGCTGAGATCCCTCATAAAATCCTCCAAAGCTAATTATGAAAACAAAATTGCCACTGACTCTAAAGACAACCACAAGGCATTCTATAGCTATGTCAAGAATCTCAATGGGAACACTCAGATCTGCTTTGAGTTACAGCACAATGGCACTAAATACACAGAACCAACTGATATTGCCAACATCCTAGCAGATAGGTTAAGTGCTAACTTTACCCCCCTCTCACCCCCTAGAGGGCCCATCTCTATACCGGAAGAATGCAAAGTTCCTATAATCACAGCTGCACAGGTAAAAAACACACTCTCCAAAGCCAAGAACACAGCATCCATGGGACCTGACAATATCCCAGGCTGCGTTCTATATGAACTACAGAATGAACTGGCACCCTACCTAAGTACCATGTTCAATTATAGCCTCACCTCAGGCTTTGTACCCATTGAATGGCGCATTATCCCACTCCACAAAAGGGGAGCCATGACTGACCCCAGGAACTACCACCCCATTAGCCTGACGAGCCTGGTCTGCAAGGCTATGGAACATATCACCATGGAACTCATAAACAAAGACATTGGTAATCTCCAAACTCTGGACCCTACCCAGTTCGGATTTGTAAAAGGCAGATCATGTCTCCTAAACCTGATTGACTTCTTTGAAGCAGTCACCAAAGCCATAGATGAGAGTAAAATGGTTCACACAGCTTATCTAGATCTCAGCAAGGCTTTCAACACCATCCCCCACTCTGGAATTCTAGATAAGCTCACTAAACTAGGTATAAATCCCTATGTCACAAGATGGGTTGCCAACTGGCACACGGACAGAACCCACACTGTGAAAGTAGCGGATTCCAAATCCGACTTCAGACCAGTGACAAGTGGAGTACCACAGGGTTCAGTCCTGGGTCCCCTCCTGTTTGGTATCTACTTCTCTGAAGTGCAGGCTAACACAGAAAGTCTTTGGCTAACAAAGTTTGCAGATGACTGCAAACTAGGAACCATAATCGAAACACCTAACAATGCGGACAAACTACAAAAGGGCCTCACTGAGACAGATACCTGGTGTCAAAGCCATGGCCTGAAGCTCAATGCCAAAAAGTGTACTATCATCCCCTTTGGTAAAAACTCTGTACCCATGAACAACCACATAGCTGCTAGTCTACTTAATGCTGAAAATTTGATAAGAGACCTTGGGACACAGGTGGACAATAGTCTCACCTTTGATAATCACATCACCACAGAGGTCAGGAAATCCTTCTACATGGCTCATCTCATCACAAAAGGATTCGCATCCAGAAAAAAGAGGTCATTGTTCCCCTCTACTCATCACTCATTAGACCCATTATAGAGTACAACACCTGTTTTGGTATGTACCTCACAAGACATCTACAACAACTGGAAAGACCACAGAAATACCTCACAAAGAGGATTACTGGCCTCAAACAGATGCCCTACACAGACCGTCTCAAAAAACTACAGCTTTACTCCATCGCATATCGCCTACTTAGGGGCGATCTCTGCCTAACATACAAAGCTATGTCAAACCCAGAGCTGTTGGGCATGCTCCACTTAAAGAAATCCCAATCCCTCCGAGCTACACGCTCTAGGGACCTAAACCTTGTCACCACAATGAACAAAACATACTGGAGGGATAGATTCCTGTCCCAGAGACGTCCCATACTCTGGAACAGACTACCTATCTATGTCAAACAGAGCTCCTCATTAGCACTCTTCAAGAAAAATCTTGATGATTGGATGAGAAATGGGAAATTCACCCCAGGGATCCCTTCTCTGGCTCTGCTCGACAGGGACACAGTAAAATAATTTTCTTGGGTGGCGAAAGCCAGGGTACATTTTATGGCTAGGCTTATATAGGCCCTAGAGCCAATAGCCTAGTACCTACCTATGAACCTATGAACCTATTGCAACAGCTGTATGGAGACGAACAGTAATATATTGTATGTAATGCCTAGTGGATTTGGTCTAAATGTGAGTACTGCTGTTATATTTCTGAACATTGCTACTTATGCAGGGTTTGTCTGTATCTAATACTTCTGCATATGTTTCAGTCTGGCCAGGTTGTTTGACCAGCTCAAGGCTGCATAGCTACGCATATAATGTTATGGAGTTTACTGTGTGCTTACCAGACATATTTAGTTTAGCGTTACTGTGTATCATACTATGCTAATAATCAGTACTCGGTAAAACTTCCTGGTGTAGAAACCTTTCAACCCTCTGAAACAGGATTA